>NC_058339.1:22297958-22600989 GCF_905475395.1 Chrysoperla carnea
TCACTGAGCATTTCATATTTTAAAAACATGTTTTACAAAGCTGTCTAAAATATCTGCCCGAAAATTGTTATATATACATATTACTTCAGGACTATATTCAGTTTGACAACATTAGTATTCAAAAACCGTTAGCAATAACGAGATGTGTAATATGACGTAATGCAACTAACATCGAAGATATATGACGTTTACGAGCTTAGTGTACAATAAGTATGCTTTGTTTGATTATATTCAAGGGCTAAATAGCCATAATATTTATAGTTGTAAAATAGTATATAGTATATAGTATATAGTAATTAAATTCAACAATTAATACAACAACAATAAGACGACAATTGCTGTCTTTATCGTTGCATTTAATTATCAAATAGGTTGCTGTAATACTCGAAAAGCCCTGTACATTATACGATAAAAAGTATCAACTTTAGTAATTTGATACAATCGCAACCAATTTTAGTTTACTATAATTATTTGGTTGAAAATCGCTTCGCTTTACATTTTATGTTGGTATTACATGAATGTATTGTATCATTTAAATATTTGAAATATGTGTGTATATAAATTATGCAATACATTTCATGCACATATAGAAAGAGCAAACGAGCAAAAAGGATGGATGAGTAAAAGAGCGTAGGGCTGGCATCACACTGCAATCAGAGATATTGTTCTTGTTAATAAAGTAAAGTAAAATAAAGTAAATAAAGAATAAAGTTTACATAGCATTGCATTACAAGATATTATTTTGACCTATCCATTTGATGTCAAAAGCATAACTGAATGTCAATATTATCGAAAGCAGAAATTTTATAAAAAATAACTTTTTTTTTGTAAGCTTTATAATAAAAAAATGTTTCTTATGGAGCTAACTTAAGTAGACACGCTGTGTTATTCGTAGTTATATACATTGTACATATATCATTTTTGATTAATTTTACTCTCCCAAGCATAAGGTGCGGTGTGGGATTTGTTGGAGAAAAGTTTTCGGATTATTAGATGTTTTGGATTATCGAGTGTTGGGATTGCTATGTTTTAATTCTCCCAAAAATGATCTGATATATGACTTCGAGTTTTTTTTTTTTTTTTTTCATTTCGTTTTCGAAATATAAGGGTGAAATCTTTTGAAATAATCACCTGTATTTATTTATTTATATGTCCATATTTAATTGCATGTAATGTACTTCGAATATAATATTTTCTTTACATTTTCATATTCAATTCACAAATATTTACATAATTTTGTTTGCACATACATCTATAACTACTCATGCAATACAACCAATATAATTTTATTGAGAACTAATCGTTACCCACCTGCTTCACTGAACTGTTCCAACTTTATAATCAAATAGTATTATAGACTATATCACCTTAATATCAAAGAGCACTATCAACAGTCACTGCTACTAAGGCTTGGTTTATTAGATTTCGATGAGGCTTGACCATGGATTGGAATATCAAGTATGAATTGTCAAACTAGATTCTCTTGTCAAATATGATAGTTCTGAGTAAGAATATAGTCGCAAAAACAAAGCAATGAAATTCGAAAAATTTCAAGAGTAATTCGAATTGAAATTGATTTATAAGAAATTAAAAATATGAAATTTGTATATATAAGATGTAAACTTACTCGGAGGATTTTGGGATCGCTGAGCACGAATGGGGCGTCAGAATTGGTCTCAAAGGTACCTGAGGCCCAGGGTAAACGGTATTCTCGTGATCTTCGGAGATTTAGGGATTATATAATCGGTCCAAACTCGTTTATTTTGGAATCATTTTGTTCACTATTAACCGAATTGTGAATTTAATGAATATACGGTTAATATACGTCAAATTTTTAATTTCTTATAAATTACTTTAGGTCACAACATTTCTTGACTGTCTAAAAAATCGAATGTCGAAAACCGCATTCAAAACCGACTTACTGTTCAAAATTTTTGAACTTTGACCGTGTTTAGTGTTTTGTTTCTGCGACAAATATATTATTTACGTAGGTAAGATAACTTTGGGATTTGTTTTGTAACATATTCTGATATTTTCATATTTTGAGATAGTAATTTATTTTTTATACAAATTTTTTTTAATTTCTATTTTAATTCGATAATTAATCAATTCAATAAGAAAATTAATCAATTTACTCAATTAAAATATATACAATGTTAATGACGAAATATTTTGTTTGATGTAATTTTTAGAAAACAATAATTATAATTATCTTCATTATATTTATACATATATTTTAAAAATAACTTTTAATAAGTTAGAAACAAGTGGCATTCCCTCAATTATATGACACATTAAAAATAATGTTATACGTTATTAGTTCTGCATCATAAAAGAGGTATTTAAATTATTTTTAGAAAATCTTATTTCTACATTGAAATTTAAAATCTGTATATATGTTAACAGAATGTACACGAATGCGTATATTCATATTATATTCTTTGTAAGATAAATGTCTTAATTAATTTTTTTTCTCTTGTGATCTGACATAAGTATGTTTAATGTATAATATAGGGTGTTTTATATATAATCCGACAAAGTTTTACAGCCGGTAGCCATAAAAACAACAATTCTTTCCCGAAGATCAAATAGGGGGAGCAATTAGATCCACGTTCGTTAAAATTTTACAGGAAAAATGATAATCAATATATATATTTTTTCTTTAAGGTTTAGTTTTACGACACGGCTTATCCGCAAAGTTAAGTTTATCCGCCCAGTGTGTGTGCGTGTGTACGTACGTAGGTACGTCCGTAGACATTTTCGTCATCGATATCGCGCGAATACAAAATGATTTCGACTTTGTTAAGGTGTCGATTGAAGAGTTTTAACGGCAATATGATCAGAAAAGATTTTCATAACACTCGGTCGAGTTTTTTTTTTTTAATTTTGTAGTATCGAAAAAGAGTATTAACGGCAATAAAATCGCACAAGACCCCACCTACAACTTGTTTGTTTACCCAGCCTTCTTATTTCATTGAAAAGGCGTTCATTCACATGAAACTATTTTTACATAAAAACGCCCTAATCCAATGTTTCAAATTTAAATAAAAATCATATTGATATCTTAAACCGTTTTGTTTCTATTTCAAATTAAAAATAACTCTTAATTGAGCTTCCTTCACTAGCATTTAATATTATAATTTTAAAATTAATAGTCGAATAGAAAAAAAATCATTCGACAAGGTACAATAAACCAATAATAAAGTGAATTCGATAGTGTGAAATAAAAAAAGGCACTATTATCTTGGTAACAAAAAGTAATAAGAATAGAAATGCATGTATTATTTGTCAATAATATATTTCAATTCAATAAAATTTTCAATATATGTTTATGAATAGCATTTTATTTAATTTCAACTAAATATTGTAATTTATTTTATTACAATAAAACTGAATATTATTAAAGAGAATCAAAGTAGTAACAATAAAAATTGAAATTGATGAAGCATGTATGTAGATTGTATAAAGGTTCGGTAAACAAATTTAATAAAAAAATAACATTTAAATCTATACAAACAGTATTTATATCAATTGTAACTTCGTAAAGTCCTAGATTTTGTTAATATAAGAACACTAACTAATTTCCCACTAAAGAAGGATCATCGAAATCGGTTTACGTGATATTTAGTTATTCGCCCATTTTTCGCGCACATACTTAATGCAAATTTAAAACAGATATGGTTTCCTTATGGATGCCATTGTCAGAACTAGATAAAATTGAAATGGGACTGTACGGGAAGCACCAGCTTTCAAATAAAAAAAAGAATAGACAAAATAGGTTCATCCAGTCGAAAGTTCTGAGGTGACAAAAAAAAAATGCGTATGTCGATTTGGGACCTCCTCCTTTTTTAAATTTGAAGTCGGTTAAAATACCAAGGCATGAGTTTTTGTATTTTGCTCGAAGCATTTAATGGGAGCCAAGGATCGACCTTGGCTATTAAGGTCTCTTCAATGTGAACTTATCCATACAAATGATTTGAAAGCTTAACTTTAGTAATAAAAATATTTTTTAGTTACACAATCCTAAATGCAATTTTCCTATCGCATACATTTAAATTGATTACATAGTATACGATACCAGTGTGTAGAAATAATGGATGGAAGTTGGGCGAGGGTTGTCGAAAGAAAAAAAAAAGATCATACAAAATTACATTTATAAACAAGGATTGTACACTATTTTTGTAAGTAAAAGATACACAATACGTATAGTTTTAAGATCGTGACTGCATCTTCGTATACATTGAGAATTCGATTTGAAGTCTTAACACAACTTTTATGTTTCATAAGCACGATGCCGGTGCTATTTTTTTTTTTAGTTTACCAGCTGCGTGGCTATAGCCTGCTTATTCGTTACTGTTATTCTCTTCTGTACAATTCAATTATTATTTACTTTGTTGTACAACAACAAAAAAATAAAATAAATAAAATAACAAAATCTCCAGTAATTGAAAATTAGAAAAAAAAAAATTGAAAAATAGTAGTGAGCATTATAGTTACTATCTTTGTCTGCTCATATGACTGAGATTTTATCCATAGTATATGAAAGATGTTCTTAACCATCGATCTACCTTTAAAAAAAATACATTTTCTATAGGAAGTTATCTTAAGGTAATAATTTAACAAAAATAGTAGTGGTAGACATAAAAACAAATACAAAGGTAATTTTTTTCGACACCCAAGAAAAAAATGCCCGTAGTCGGACTTATATCACGAACAAATTACAAATTTCAATGTATCACAATACGCACTAGTCGGGTATTTATCGAGAGTCGATCAAAACATATTTTTGGCCAATATTTGGAGTAACAAAAATACTCACAATATGTGTTGAGTTCTGTACTTAAATAAAGAGTCTCTCTCAGTAGCTTTCCCAGTGTTTTAGAACCACAATGACCCAAAAAAACTTTTAAATTATCGAAAATGAACCCAAAAAATATACAATGGTTTGCACCTACCATAATTTTGTTTGAAAAACCGCGGCAAATTTTTCCAACTTTTCGACTACCAAGTAGCCATCATCAGTATGAATTACTTAATCGTAATTACTCTTATGTTACTTGTTGCTAATTTGGATTAGCAACGAGTTACTTTGGTAGTCGAAATACGTATTTATAAAATACAAAAAACTGATTTAGGAAATTGGAGCATCAAATCGAAATTTATTTCGAAATATCCAAGAGTTCTAATTTGGTATCTTTGATAATATTTATAAATTATTTAATGTCAATTTTTATGTGTGAATTCCGTTGTTTCAGTAGCTGGACCTGGTAAGAGAAAAATGGCTCAGTGACAATGTAAGGATATTAAGGAATAATAAAGAGGACTACAGCGTAGAAACACAGAGCTAAATCATTTGTTAGTTGTAAAAACATAAAAATAGTTCCAAACTATTTCTTTGAAAATAGAGTATAAATTTAATATCACTTTTGTTCAGTGTTGTCGGGCAACTTAAGAACTACATTGAGAAACACTTTAAACTTGAAAATAAAATGATCGCCTTGTTTATGCTAAAAAATATTTCGGAAAATAATAAAATCTAATAAAATCTTACATTTTTGCTTTGAACTCACAATTCGCATTGAAAAGAATATCATAGTTTGGAACGAAAACATAACCAACCGTATAACAAAATCAAAGTAACTTCGGGATAAGGACGTGTCGGGCTTGATTATAGAAAAATATGTGGAACTCAGAAGAGTAAATAGAGGGTAAAATACTTATAAATTTGAAAAAACAAAAGTTGATAGCTGTCATCTATTCCTACTTCAAAATGTTTTTGGACTAAGATAAACAGTTTTTGGTTTAAATTAGTTGCATTTGGTTTGATAAATTTACAAAACAAACAAAAAATTTGACAAATTGGCTATAGAATTTTTTCGAATGTTATTTAGAAATTTGATATACTTCTTTGTGTTACATAAGCGATTTATTGTACTTAGTGGATGTGTTTTGCATACATTTTGGTCCAAATTTTAATAAAACGAATGCAGTGCCTTAAAATTTGTGAAAAAAGAGACTTTGTGAAATTATGAATGTAATCCCGACTAGAAATTTTACTGTGCGACCAATTGGGCCCCCATTGGGCTTCCCTATTGGGGTCCCTGATAGGGATGTCACGCAAAGACATATTGGGACCCAATGGGGAAATCCCACGTGTGTCCCAATGGGGAAATCCCACTTGTGCCCCAATGGGGATATCCCACTTGTGCCCCAATGGGGAAATTCCACTTGTGCCCCAATCGGGAAATCCCACTTGTGTCCCAATTGGGAAATCCCACTTGTGTCCCAATGGGGAAATCCCACTTGTGTCCCAATTGGGAAATCCCACTTGTGTCCCAATTGGGAAATCCCACTTGTGTCCCAATTGGGAAATCCCACGTGTACCCCAATGGGGAAATCCCACTTGTGCCCCAATGGGGATATCCCACTTGTGTCCCAATAAAGGGAATCCCATTTATGCTCCAATGGGAAAACCCCTAAAAGGTCCCGTTTAGGCATCCTGAATCTATCATTCATCAGGAAAGCAAAGCATCCTTACCTTGGTCTCGATAGGAATATCCTGCAGACTACTCAAAACTATCTTATTCATTAACTATAAAAAAAATCAATAATAGTTGATTTGTTATTGTTTTTATTTATTAATAAAATTAACCATATAATACATAAATTAAAAAAAAAAAATTATTATTAAATAAATTATGTAAAGAAGCTCGTCAGTCATTATGTAGGTTCTATGTTTTTAGCAGGTTTTTCAATCTTTTGCGTCCTTAGAAATCGGAATCCATCCCAGTCACGAGCATTCCGGATGGTAGCAGACATGGAGGTTAAAATATCTTTGTCACTAAGATCGCCTCCTGACGTATTTTTCATTTTTTTTCGCATTACTTCTGTAATTTTTTATCGAATTTGAGTGATTAAGAAAAACTACCGTAATTAAATAGCTGCAATTACAATAAACTTTACCTTGTATGCATTGATAAAAACTAGTATCTTTAAATACCAATTTGCTGTTTTCTCCTTTACCTTGTTTGGACGGAACGTACATCACAGCTAAATCACGTGAGATATAGCTTTTTATCACAGCAGTCATGTTCTTGTTAAGGCTATCCCCTTTATTAACCAATTGATGCATACGATAAACCTGAAGAACATCACATTACGCAATATGAGCAATATGTATTTTTAAATAATAGACCAAGAGTCTTGGGAATGCCCCATTGGGGCCCAATGAGGTCCAGATACATACAGTGGGCGTTCCCACAGCAATTTCTAGTCGGGATGTTTACAATTTATTGAATTACATAAACTATATTGGCAAATAATGCCCTTTAGAATTTTATTTAACACTTATATAAATATTTTATACAACAGGTGTTAACTATTTATTTTGCATATTCTTATTTTGATACGTTTTGTAATATTCTTCGCCTTATGTAGCATATTTAACAGGTTAGAATGATACCCAATCCATGAATCGTGCTTTTTTAAAATAATTCAAATATATAAATCAAATTCCATTTACATTAATTTTTTTACTCCAGCGACCAGTTTTACTCCAATTGGGACTAACCTAAATATACTCTCCTACATTTCATTTAAAGGTATAAAAGTTGTGGTTTTTATTTCAAGTTGATTGGCTCAAAAGATAAAGGGGAGTATTCGATTTTCATTTTATTAGATAGCTTTTTGAAAATATTTTGAGAGGGGATTGTCCGTTTTTCATACTTTATAGAGTCCATATATTATGCATTCACGTGTAGACACAGCGTTAGTGTACTCTCGTGTTTGAGAAGCTAAATAAACAATTTTATTTATCCTATACTACAATATTAATAACGCACAGAAAACAAATATAATATAAATTGTGCAATTTATTTTCGACTTAAAACAAACAAAAAATTATTATACAGGATGTTTGGAAGAGGATATCCATAAATACATTCAAGTAAGCCTTGTGGTTAGTGTCCGACCGAAGCTTCGGCTTCGGCTTCGGCTTCGGCCACCTTCGGCCAAAAAAACCACCTTCGGTCAAACATTTGGCCGAAGGTTCCTAGCAAACGTCGGAATTGAACGAATTGTTCTAAATGTTATTATTTTGAAATAAATTTCAAGGTAATTTTTTTAATCATCTTTAGATTGACTTCTAGATCAACTTCTAAAGATCATAATCTCTAGATCAACTTCTAGAGATCAACTTTAATATTAAAGTTTTAAATCATGTTTTTAAACCTTCGGCTTCGGCTCGGCTTCGGCTTCGGCCGAAGGTTGTGCCGACAGCCGATTAATCGGCTTCGGCTTCGGCCAAAAAACGACTTTCGGTTGGACACTGCTTGTGGTACTCTTTTTTATTGTGTACATTTAAGGTCGTATGCACACGGAGCTACTAGGAAAAAAAACGGAAGTGATTTGGATATGATTTGATGGATTATGGGCTTATTAGTGATACAGTTAAATACATGCGGAGACTCAGAACTAATTAAAATGATAATTTTTGTGTAGTAATCGTTATCACATGCGAAATTGAATGAGTCAAATAGTCAGGTTACGCAACTTGCCGAGAATCAAATGCAATTGCATTTATTTAAATAACATGAGCATCTATTGTGAGAATATTTTATTTAAAACACGGGCACCGGACTGGTTTTCTAGTTACGTATCAGCGTGATCTTATTAAATTTGGTTTACGCATTGGGAAACGCTCTCTCATAGACCACCGATTAATGGTCTCCAGTCCTGACGATGTAGTACCAGAAGCTTTATAGTTTATTTCAAAATTTAGTCTACGATTTCTTTAGTTTCTATAAAAAATATCTTTAATATAACAAATTTTAAAAATTTCATTAGTATCAGGGGATAGGATCCAAACTTTTGATAGCATACAACACCAGCTCTATCCCAACACCGAAGGGAATTCTTCCTGCGAAAAATAGAAAATCAACACAATAAGTGTATAAAATATGGCCTATGTAGATCTACCCCGTGCCATTATATCAATATGTTAACCCATTAAAAAACAGCTTTTGTAAAAAAAATAGCTACGTACACAACTTTACACAGACAAAAAAAATAATTGTAAATACTGTGGTTTTATTGAATTCGAAAAAAATATTTAAATATTATAACACTGATTTTGTGACAATGCATTAAATAATATGTATGACCTTTTGTTTTATTGTTTTTATTTTGTTTTGTATTTGAAAAATGTATATATTCAGTTAGGCTTTAGCTATATATTCTTTAGTTATATATTCAGTTAGGATTAAAGATCGAAAATGCTCACATAGCGTCAAAACAGTTCACAAGGCGTTGTGGTTACTTTGAAATACACACATTGTGAAAATCGTACCATGTCTCTCATACTGGCAATTCAATTTTAAGAAGATAAGTAATTTATTAGGGACTAAATTATTTTCAATTCAATTATACTGGAATCAAAACCGGATGCAGAAATTTGGAACTATCGGCAAATGATGGATAGACACTATCTATAATAGATACTTAATTATCTTGAATAATTGATTGTATTTTCAATGAGGCCGTGGTTTTGTAATTACGGTGCTTACACCTCATCCGTCTGCCTACGTCAATAGTTTATTTTTATTACAATACAATATAGTTTCCACCAGTAATTTCCCTACACCTCTTGCTCTTCTTTCATTAACACGCTTTTATTAACTTGGTATGTACCTATATATCTATTTAATCGCCTTTAACCGCGTGATTACTGAGACTAGGAGGTTGCGGGTTTGCGGGTTGGGGTCCAGGCAGCGACAGACTAATCAATTAATGAAGCGGTAAATTGAACACACTTCCGTGGCTTGGATAAGAACGAAGTTGCGAATATTCGAATCTATTTTAAATATATGAAGATTAAAATAATGATATGGGTAGCCTCTGTTATGGACGTGTTTGTCTGAGAAACGGATGTTAAACAGCATTATTATTGCAATACAATAATTTGAAAAGTTATATTATTCTGATCAGGATCTTCAGAAATAGTAATAATTCTTTAAGAAATTTTTGATGGTGGAAGCGCAGATAACATTTTATAATATTAATAAATAATAGTTTAAAGAAAATTTAAAACAGGCTTTTGTAGTTGGCTGAACTGAGAGTAAAAACTAAATTAAAGAAGTTCAAAAAAATAAAATGATTAGGAAAGAAAATCATTTTCGCACCTACGTGCAGAAAGTGTCAACTTATGTTCTCTAGTGTAATATATTAATTTATTCTAAAAAATCGTGGAGAACTTTTTCATATATTTTATAATGACTTATAAGGAGTACTTTTACCCAAATCTGTCAATATAATATTCACAATAGTTGAAATCACTCGATAAAAACATTACATATCGAATTTTGAAGTAAATTAAATTTATTAAGGAAAATTACACGACGTTCCTCGTCCGGCGTAAAAATTCCCAATTCTCATACTTATGTTTGAAAATAAGCACTTATTGTAAACAATTTTGTCACCCAGTGAGCGTTTTCGATATTAGACCCCAAATTATATATTCTGTTATGCCTTAGTCACACACACGATGTAGTTCATACGTTCCACCATGGGTAATATAAACAAGGAGAATGGGCCAATCATTGAAAAAAATGAACATCGTTATGTTCATCATTTGTTTTATGTATTCGTAGGTTTGAAAATATTAAATAGTATGAGTAGTTTAGTTTATAAATGTTTATTTTAAAGCCCACTATACATGATTTTAACAATTTTGTCTATTTGAAATCAATTGAAATGAAAAATAATAATATATGTTGAGCATTAATCAAAATAATACTTATTATTATATCATAAAATGTCTCTGACAAGTAGACTCGCTTAAGTAAAAGATAGAGAGTGTAACGTTTTGTTTGAAAACATGCTTCTATTTGTTAGTTTTTTGATAGAAAATATAAAACTGACGTTGAATTTATTGCATTTAATACTGTGTCAAAAAAATAAGGTGACATTTGAATTTAAACTGCGCGCGTTTGTTGTGCATTATGAATTCCTTCCGCCCGGCCAAACAGTCAACAAGGAATATTATTTGAACGTTATGCGTCATTTGCGTAACGCTATCCGTCTAAAAAGGCCGCAATTGTGGAAAGACAATTCATGGTTTTTTCACCACGATAATGCACTATCCCATACTGCACTCATAATTCTTGATCATTTCGTCAAAAACTCAACTCATAACGTTCCGCAATCACCGTATTCCCCTGATCTGGTGCCGTGCGACTTCTAGCTGTTCAGCAAGCTCAAACGACCGCTCCGGGGACACCGTTTTGATACGATAGAGGATATTCAAGCCTACAACCAGTGTTTCGAAGATTGGAAAATCCGTTGGCATAAATACATTGCATCGGGAAGGGATTATTTTGGAGGGGGTGAAATTGATTTATAAGAATTAATAAAGAATTTTCAAAATAAATACAATGTCACCTTATTTTTGGGTACAGTATATGCTAAAAAAGTAAATAGAATTTACTTTTTGAATTGTTCATCGGTTTAAGGTTGTTATCTTTCATAATGTCGGAGAATTTACTTATTTGTACTTAATTAAGATTACTCAAAAAGTTATAATAATATAATATATCGTCAATTAAAACAAAAGTAAGTATTCAAAGAGTTGAAAATATGGCCTAACTAGTTATAGCGTTTGGCATGAATGCTGGATTTGAGTCCTGGTACGAGTGTATGTTTTTCAATTCTCTCTTTTATGAACATTAATTGGTAAAAAAGTATTCGTTGGGATATTTCATTGACAAATGAATAATATCGATTTTCATTTATTGTCATGAATTAGAATTTATTCAATTATTTTATATCAGTCATACCTATTACAATGTGTGAAGTGGACGTTGTTGAACGCCGTTGCCCGTATGTCATAAACATGTCAATAATTTATGAAATCACTTACAGTTCATTTTCAAACACAGTTACAGTTTGTTTATGTTTAATAACATACAAATTTTGATCACAAATGTTAGTACTACCTATCATAGAAAAGAATATAATATTATTCCCAAAAAATAAAATTGAAACAATGCTTTTTTTCCAAAACTAATTTTATCTCTCCTATTAACAAACGGCTGTCAATAACTTGCTAGCAGCAGAATACTAGTAAAGTTAGTAGCTTGTACAATAACTAAACATAGTGATTGAAATGGATTGGGGGTAAAGCATAAATTATTCATTGTGACAGCATCATTTTTTATAAAAAAACATTATACACATTAATCTGTTTTATGTATGGTATTATTTTTGAAAAAAAAGTATGTTTTATATGGTATTGATTTTAGAAAAACATGAAAAATAAAATTCAAACAAATCAAAAATATGAAATCGTTGGTGATTAAATAAACAATTACTCTTACACAACCAATTAAATCATTTTTTAAATATGAGGTTAAAATAACTAATTATGATTAATTGTTGTCATGTTATGATAGCTAACCGAGAATATATTGGCGTAAGCCATGTGCAGTCACAAATAACTTGTAGCAAATCTTTTTGACCCAGAAATTACATATTGAAAAGAACAACGAGGCCACTATTGGTTTAGGTTAGAGGGCAAATTGTTGTGGATTGAGCCAAACTTAAAAAACAAATACTTTTGCAGTCACGCGTAGAATTATACTTGCATTTGCCATATTAATACAGTAAATAAGCCGGAAAATACCATTACATGTGGATGAGCGGTCTTGTTTGTACGTGTTCTTTCTGGAAAATTCAGCCACACTAACCTTTGCATTAGTATGAAAAATGAGAAAATTAGGGTAGTTTTCCCACCCTCAAGCACTCCTAATAGTAACAGTGCTAACAAAATTTCGCCTCGGAAATCCTCTTCCAAGGGTTTCCGAGGTCACTGAACATAAGTTCGAGGTTATTAACTAAATGTTTTTGCAACCTCATTAAAACCACATCTAGAAGTGATAGATAAAAATTTTTCTAGATTTTTTTAATCATTGTCACTTCTACTAGTTTGAATGGAATATGCTAGGAATGGAGTATGCCACTTTATTAATCGAAAATTTGAAATTGATATATAATTGTTGCACAAAAAATTTGAAACAATAGTTTCGATATATGTAAAATTCGAACTGGCAGAAATTGGAAAACCCTTGAAATCAAATATCACGAATGAATATTTTGATACAGAACTACTTATAGTTACGGTTCTATAAAATATGTACTAAATTTTTCTTTCCTGTCATGAACTCGCATTTTCTCCCTATTTATGAGCAATCGAATATTTTCAAATATACCCCAGTGTTAAGGTATCAAATAAAAGTAAATTACAAAACTATAAGCCCGACGCATGGAGATATTGAGAGAGGAGTGAAAATGGATGATTGATCGAATAATTGCAAATAAAAGGGCATATCTGGCACCAAATAAAAAGGCATGACGTGTACGATAAAAAACTATAAGTTACATGAAAATCAATTCAGTTGTTTGAAAGTTGTGATCCCTTTTTATCGGAGGTTTACAATTTTCATAAAATTTACTAGATACTATACTTTGCGGGGTACAGCTATTATTGTATATATTCGAATTTCTAACCTAAATATCTATCTGGGAATAACTGTAGTTGAATTAGTAGGTGATTCATCCAGTTTTTTTATATTTTGCTTAAGCCAACCCACAGGCATTTATTCTTTAAAAAGCAATGACAAATAATTTAACAAAATAAAGATATAACTTTCCTAATATAATGTTATCTAGCATTTGACATTTTGATCGTTTCATCGTCATAATAAAGCACCATTATGCTCAAATTGAATAGGTATAGAAATTATAAACTGAATACACTTTCATAACATCAAGTTATTCATAAGCTAAAGTTATTAATAACAGCAATAGCTATAATCAAATCCAATATTAAACACCCACTGTATGTTTCTCGGAACTTAATTGTAGTAAGCATCAGATTGCGGAAGTTTATACTCAAAATAAAATAAAATTTTTTTGTGTCGAAATATTCTTTGTTTCTAATAATTAGTTTTATTGACGGCAATTCTCTTTTGTTTCAATTCTTCTTTAGTCAGGGCTTTTAAAGACCATACGGTACTCTGCTATTCTTTTTTTAACTTCCCGGAGGAAGTAGATGTATTGGGCCGATTTTGAAAATCTCCAGTTTTACATATTTCCGCGGTTTCAAGGCCGCAATATCCGAATCAAACCTTTTTAATGTGATGTCTGTGCAGAATTAGATGAGCCAGTTTTTAATAGTTATCAAAAACAGGAAAAAACTGAATAAACAGAATCTGAAAAGTGGATAAAAGTGGAAAAGTGGTTTATCTATGGAGTTAATGATCGTTCCAGCAAAAGCTGCAGTACATCGTTCCAGCATAAGCTACAATATCGATCCAGCATATGCAAGACTTTTTTTAAATGTTTTTCTCCCTCTGGGAAGTTAGCCATGCGGACTGCAGGAGTCGCATTCACACGACTTCAGTACCACACCGACTATGTACTGCCAATTTATTTCCCGACCATTAATGAAAATTATGATAAATTGGATAAAAACTATCAACAATGATTGGTACTATGTGATAAGTCAGAAAAAATAAAGTAAAATCTAGTACTCAGAAGATTTTTTGCATTGCATTTAAAATTTTAATTGGCATTGACTAGACTACTACACTTACAAGTGTACCAATAACGATGTATAATTTTAAAAACGTTTTCCTGCTCTAATTAAATTATATCAGGGAAAAACTATAGAATGCGTAGGTTGTTTTTTTTTTTTATATAAGAAATTCTTTTTAATATTACAGTATGAAAACAGATTTTTTTTAATGAAAACACAAAAAGAAGATTATTAATACCTACAGAGTGTTTTATCTATGTTTATAAAAACTTTCTTCACAAGTGATGTAGATTATCACCATATTCAATATTATTCCAAATAAAGAAGCTTTATTACATTAAATTTTATCGAAATTGGAGTTTAAAAAAATTTTTCGATTTTTTGCAATTTTTTTAAAGGATACCATTTTGAAAAAACTGAGAAAATCGGAAAAAAAATTGGAATTTGATGAAACTCGGTGGATGGGGTAATTTTGATCCAAAAAGTATAAAAATCAGGTTTATTTTATGATTGAATGCAGAGTTTCTGAGATATCGCAATATTTGAATCGATTTTAGGCCGTATCTCAAAACCTATTCGATCAGTTATCAAATGCACCCAATTTTTGTACTTTTTGGGTCAAAATTACCTTATATAGGTATAGAGTTTTATCGAAATTAGAGATAAAAAAATTTTTTTCGTGTTTTTGCAAATTTTTTAAGGGGTTTTAACCCCTTTGAATAAATTGAGAAAATCGGGAAAAATATTTTCTTTTGGAATCCAAAAAGTATAAAAATCAGGTTAATTTAATGATTTAAGTTAATTTAAAATCCACAAAATTGTGAATAAAAGGGAGTTTTAAAAAAAAAGAAATTGCCCAGCAAAGCGGGTGGGTATATGCTGGTTGGTAATATTTATCGCATAAATTATATTGATTTTTTCTTAAAACACTCAAGTTTTTTACAATGAAAACTGTTTACAAATTAGTTGGGTTGAGCTAACACAGGTCATCTACTTATGACAGCTAGCACATAAAGAGTGGTGGAGCCTTAGCATGCATGAAGCTTTATCTCATGTGATTTTCAAATAAACTTAACGTACACGCGATTATGTATATTGTTTAGTTTTTATTTTTATATTTTTTTATTTTTTATAGATTATTTTTTTATAGACAGATAGCAGTAAAGCAAAGAATAACATTTTATACAGTATGACAGTTTTACTTGGAAGAGTTTGTTTCTTGTTGTGTATTATAAATATAAAATTAACTATTATCGTTTTATAAAACTACTTTGTGTACCATCTTCGTTGAACAATACACATATAAATATGGCATCTCTAACTAATATGATAGAAGTTATGGTTGTATTGTGTATTACAGAGAGTTTTTAGAATACTAAAAGTGAAATTGAATAAATACACTCGATGCCTTACTCAAACTTATTGATGGTTAGGTTAGGATATATTGGCTGTCCACGAAGGACACACTTAGGCTATAGAGCCCACTGTGATACACTATATGTGTTTTACCACCTTTCCGCTGATAATTTCATTTATCAGCTCCTCAATTTCAGAGGCTGACTGCACCTCCTTCATGCATGTACCATGCACTACACCAGCCCATCACAACTATTTATTAACCTGCTTCCCTAAGCATACCGCGGACGGAACTGGTTACGCCTTAACCAACTGAGCTAATAGGGCGACAAATTATTGATCAAAGTATAGACTATCTAGGTCGCATATACATTACCGATTTCTTATATTTAGAAACTTTCATTTTCCGGTATTGCCGGTATTTGTTCGAATCCAACCTTCTTATTTCAAATTTATAAGTATTGAGCCGTTGCTTGTTAGTCCACTGGTGGGCATCCCTTTGACTTTGCATTGAATATGGTAGGTATTTGCATTCGATGAAACTGTAAACTTAATCTGTACTTCGAAATAATTGAAGAAACTATTTAAAAAAAATGGCCTAAAAAATCGTTTTGACAATCTGTCACTTGTTGTCGAGAGATTTGGCCTCAAATTAGTCTGATTTTTTTCAAAAAAAGTTTAGGAAAATATTTGAAGCTTTATATGATGATTAACAGAAAAACTTTCCTTTTAGTAACAAAGTTTTTAAAATCTTCATGCCTAAAGATTTGAAGAAAATCACTTATACAAGAAATATCACCCAAATGCGATTCATTTCATCACTTTGAATGTATTTTATTGAAAAACGAGTGGTTGTTATAATTTTCTTTATAAGAAAATATTTTTCATGTTTTTAACTATTAAATATTAGTTTTCCAAATCAACATTAAGAAAGATTACCTTACTATACATAAAACCTTTAAAAATGCAAAAATTAACAGCTGAAATCTAAGAATTAAACACTGTAATGAGTATTATAAATATACCTATTTATAAAGGGCATGAATGAGAATGCCCATACACTTAAAGATGATAATTAGAAAGCGTGGTTTTTTGGGCACGCCCTTAAACAATTGAGATGTATTTGCATGAAAAAATGTTCCTTTTTTTAGCTTTCTAAAATGTTATCTGTCATTATGCAATGAACATATCTATAGTTTTCAAAAAGGTATTATTAGTAGAAAACTTTTCTTTTGTAATAAATATTGTAATGATATATGGATACATTATTTTTAATTGATATCATATGCAAGCATTGTTGGAAGATATAAGATATTTTATTGTATTATTTCAATGCGAAACATTCGGTAAATCATTACAAACTCTGATATGTCATCAGTAGAATAAGAATGAAAAAATCAATTAATCATAAGTTTATTTATAATTTTATTGTACTGCAATTTCTGTTTAACAAAAGCTTTATCATATAATGTAGCTTTTGCAGAAAAAAAGCTGTAGTATACACAAACCTTTATACTCAGAATACGGCATTTATATGCATATTAGTTTTGCGGTTAGCTCGTTAAAGTTCGTGTAGGTATTCGCACCGTGCGTGTATTTTATTGGAGGCGTTTCTATGGTAACGATACACTACTTTTATTATAGAATGGTATGGATGCATATATAATTGGATTGATTGCATTTATGACTTACATTGAAAATTTAATAGTATTGTCTCACAAATTTAAATAAATAGTTATGATAATTTATATTTGAAAAATAATATTTGTGCAATTTGAATTCTTATTTTCACAATTTTTAATGCCAATAAGTTTAGTTTTTTTCAATAATTTTAATTTGACATTTTCTATAACATAAACATGAAAAGAATTGCAAATTAGTCATAACATCCTCCTTTATCTCATAAATTTTTCACTGGAAGCGCTGCCATCGTTTTTATTGTCCCTACCATGACTACGCACACAACGAATATTAAAATAAACAATAATAAAAGCAGTAGTCATTATAATTTTGATTATTTTATTATAACAATAAATATAATATGTATTAGCTCTTTAAATTGAATCTAAGCAGTAATATTTTGGTTGTCATCAGTTATTAACGTGAAATTTTTAATTTAATTATCGCCATCAAACAAATAATTTTAAAAACAAAAAACAATATTAAAATTGCATTCGGGAGCTACGATGTCCAAGACAGATACACGTGTTAAACATATAGCATCGCTTTGATTCTCGGGTGTTAAAAACGTCATTAGTAAATCCACGAAATCACAGTTGATTCTTTCACAAATACTTTGTGAGCTCCCTTTACAATTTTATATACATACTGTGAAATTATTAAAAGAAATTCTGATATAGAAAAATATTACTATGTAGAATAAGAAATAATTTTGTTATTTTATTTATAACAGAAAAAAACGAAAGTAATATAAAATTAAAGAAATTGTTTTTTTATTTTATTAATCCTATATAATCATTTTTTTTTATTATATTTTGTTTTATTTCAATTTTACATGCTGTGTAAGAAACAAAGTTATGTTTAAAAAAAAAAAAAATAAACAAAAAACATTGAAGAAAATGAAAATTGTAAACTAAATAATGTTTAATAAAATTCTAAATCGATTGGCTATAATTTTAAACTCAAAAATAGAAAGTAAGTGAAATTTTCAATTTATTTTATATATAGGATGTCAATCTTTTTAATTTTAATTATAACAAGTGAAAATAAACAATTGACTGAGTGATTGTTGAAATACCATGTATAGTCAGTATTGATTACACTGCTACATTACACATATACCTATATACATGTCACACATACATAACTGATATTCCCATATAATACATACTATAAAATTTGCACTTAATTTGCACCCTCGTGGGTAAACAATGATGTTTACAAAAAATGTTTCAAACAAAAGTTGTTTATTTTTTGATAAGGAACATTTTTTACATTTAAACTTTTGTTCTATTTCTAACGGTTTACAAGATGTAATAATTTCAGCTTGATATCTTTTTTCGTTTTTGAGTTATCGTGTTCACAGACGGACGGACAACCGAAAATTTACTAATTCGATGATTTTATGAACATACCAATACCAAAATTTTGTTCGTAGCATCAATATTTTTAAGCATTACAAACTTGGGACTAAACTTAGTATACCTTGCATATTACATATATGCATGGTATAAAAATATGGATTACATCTGCAACTTAATTTTTAGTACAGCAATAGAAATCAAGGAAGAAATCAAACCTATTCAATTTCTAATTCAGAATAAATTTTAGTTTATTATGCAGTTGGTATTATCGCTTCCTATTTAAATCCATAATACTTAAATCCAAATTTTTGAAATAAGTAACTTCATAAACTAATATCTAAAGAAAAGAACGAGAGGTGTCGTGGGACATTCAGTAGGAGCTATATTCCGTTCGTACCTTGGTACATTATAAATGTAGACCTTCCTTTTTTTTTACAAGATATTTTTCTGAAAATTTATGGTATAAAATTAAAACATTTAGAAGAAAGCGTAATTTGAAACAGCTATTTAACGGTGAGCTATTTATTAAAATCGAAAAGGCTTGAGTTATAGAGATTTTTAAAATGCTTATTTCATATGCAGAATAACATTACTTTCTGAGCCTAAACTAATGAATAAGAAATTTTATATGCGTTATGTTCAATTTTTTTCTTTAAAAAAAAATTAATAAGAATGATATATAATTTTTTTTCTCTGTGTTTTTAATTACTCGATCATTACGCAGGAGTACAACTTTGTTTATGTATAAATTATTTTGTATATTTAAAATAGAGAATAATTATTATAGTAAGAAAGTCGTACCGTGGCTCATAATTTAAAAGTGTTTAAGACCACATTTAAAAATTAAAAAAAAATGCAAATCGTCTTGTCGCATAACTCCATTAGGCCTTACACACTATGTAGGTATTTTTATGTGTATTTAATTATTAAAGAAGTATGTTTATATTCCCTTTATAATAATTTATTAGTTTGTGATTCATGCACGGTAAGAAATTTATTGTGGATATCACTATGTCAATATTGGTGTGAACGCCATACTGTATCGGTGAAAACGCCATACTGCAGTATGGGCGTTAGGCCCATACTAGTTGGTGATACCGACAATACTTTTGGTGGATAGCCCTACTAAATACTATAATATTACTTATGTTTACATGTATACTATAAGATTTGCCTTTATACCATACTAGCACTGTAGTAAACGCCACAAATTTCTTACCATGTTTTAAAATATCCTAATATTTCCTAATGCACCCATTGTACACACGGAAACATCGTCATGAAATATACGTGATTCAAACATTGAAGTTCCCTTGTATTCGTCCTCTTCTCTGAGCGTTCAGCACCATTCTAACTTATGTTTGGGTTGACTCGGATTGAAAAGATCTGTTTTCGAATTGTATATGATACTAAAATTATCATTACGATAAGCTATAGATCCGCGGTAGAGATTTGACAGACAAAACGTAATAGCCAGGTTGCAAATTGTTAAACAGATAAAGTAAAATGTTTTTCTCTTTGTACTAAGAAAATTTGATTCTATTTTACTTGGAAAAAACTCAAGGAAAATCATAGTCTCGGTTGGTTTCCTTCTGGTAAGTAAACATTGTCTTCATATTGATTCTTTTTCATAGCAAAATATATCTAGAAATGATTCGAGGTATATTTTCACCAAAGAACCACAACCTACCCTACTAAATGTGATATAAAAAAGCAAATATCGTTTAAATGAATGAAAGGGTTTCAAATCATGAAACAATGTGTACATAATTTAATTATCAATGAACCTCTACTCTACAAATAATATTTCAAGCTTAGATAGGTTTAAATATGAGTTAAGTAAACGTCAATATTTGGAAATCCAAAATGTTTGTTTTTACGTCAGTTTCAATTTGTCATTAATAATAAATAATTTGGAAAATGTATTCCTATTTTCTGTATCAATGTACAAACAAATCATTATATTTTTATTTCATTATTGAAAGCTAAAGATGATTTTTAATTTCAAAGATTTTTTCAATACGATATATGATTATTTAATATAATATTATTTAATCAAAACCTTTTCACCTTAACGTAATTAAGGATTTATGAGCATGGCAACAATAATTGATTTAAAGGCTCAAAATTTTTTTATATGTAGACTTTTACTCAAAGAATTTGTGATTAAAATTTCAGCTTAGGTATCCATGCAAATTTTTAAGATAAATATCATTGAAAATCGATATAAAATACATTGCTCTTATGAAGAAATTTTAAAAAACGACCTATTTTGAAAGTTTTTGATAATTTTCACTTGGAACGAATTAAAAGAAATTAAAAAAAAAAACTTTTTAAGAGAAAGTAAGCATATTAGCAATGACATAGAAAAGAAAAAACCCAAGTGTCTTCATCCATGAAAGGGATGCAGCAGGGTAGATTTAGGGTTGATATTATTTTTATCTTATTTTCAACTTTGATGAGGAATTTTAGTATTCTTTATAAATGTAGACGAAAAATAATACTGCCTTGGTTTACCAAATGCACCAGATATCGAAAAATTGTATTCCTATTCTCGTCTTATATCGTCAAGTTATAACATAGTTCACAATTAAAATGAAAAAATCAATTTTTTTAATTTGTGCTCCCACTACCGTGATCATGCATCCTTATTAAACACATGAATATTATTGTCTTATCGTAAGGATTTGGGTATTTTATAGGTAGGTTTGTTATAACATTCCAATAACTTCAAAATTTCAAATCTTAAGTATTCCCTCAAAATTTTTCTTAAAAATATTCTTCTAAATGAACTATTTTAGAAGGAAACTTAAAAAGCATTCATTTCGCTCAAATTTCTCTTTATATAATTATTCTCCAGGTCCATAATCTCCACATTATCAATTTGAAAGTATGGCCCTCATTCAGAAAATGAAAACCCGCTAATGCTGGTTTATTAGTTTTCAAAAAATTCTTCATTTTACAGTTCTACATCTTCTAAGTCTCATTGTTGTTTTACAGTTCTACAATTGCTCTACATCTCATACCTATGTATAGAGCTTGATTTTTTGGATTTAACTTCAGAAGTAAAAAGTTTTTGCTTTTTTAAAATTGCCGATTTTCGAAATCAATAAAGATAATTAATAATCACACACTATACAACTAAAAAATTGTCAAATTCAGTACTTTGTGTTTCTAGTGGACAACGATTTTTGGTCAGTTCTTTTTTTTCTACAAAAACATCGAAATAAACATTGAAAAAAACAGAACTTACACAAATACATACATACAGAAACTGATATTATATGGAGAGAACATACAATAATATACATGTATATATAAACACCCGACGAGATCTCTTGAATGTGATGTGATGTTTGATTTAGTATCCGGAGCTGAAAGGCGTCGGCGCTATGGGCGTCCTGATGTGCGCGAGCGGGTGCGGTGGCACATAAGCACGCGTCGCTGTGCCTCACAGTTACCAAATGATCGTCAACAATAATACATCTCTATGTTATTATATACATATACTATTTATATTACATATTAAGTACTAAAAGTGCATTGCGCGATATACTTATTGTTAATAGTATTACTTAAGATATATATTCATTTCATTCTATTGTTGATGTATGTGTGTGTCTCTCTCTGTTTTTTTTTTTTGGTACATTTTAACGGATAAATAGGATTTGCATCTATATAAACAAAGTCTTAACTATTAAAATAAAAAGTTAGTTAAAAACTAGAGCACATTTTTTTTTTGTGACAGTAAATACAATTAATAATTAATATATTTATAATCATGTGAATTGTGAATTTTTTCTGTGGAATATAGTTTTTAGTGTAAGTGATGTAATTAACAACATAAGTGATTTTAAGTGAGTTTATTTAAAATTAAATCTTAATAAGTTTGATGGATTGAAATATTTCTATATCAGGTATTTTTTTCTATTTGAATTTGAATTGTTTTCACAGTTTAATGATTAAATGAGATAAATATTTTATTTGAAGAGAGTTACTACATAGTTGTTACTAGTTATCATCCAGAGTTAGTAATAAAATTAAAACTAAAATATAGGTCAATTTTGTTGTGTGCGGTGTCTGTATACGTATTATGGAATGCGTTGATTGTTATGTTGTTAATAGAATAATTAAATAGTCATGCATAACAAAAATCGTTGGCTTAAATTTTCCACATTTGATCTATATAATGATTTAATTACAATTTATTTTAATTGCTGTTGACTTCTAAGAATTTTTATGATTGGAATGGGTGGTTGAGTTTTAAATGAACTATAACATCAATTAAAAAATATTTAGATTTGATTTCAAATTATATAAACATGTTCTGATAAGTAGTAAGTTTTATCACTGCAACTACAGAAGTTATTTTGATATTCTCATTTCCATTTAAATTATCTCTAACCAAATCTAAATTCCAATAGAATTACAAAATGCGTTTTTGTTAGGTTCTAGAAATCATGTAGTAATCGGAATGTCCACTCTCTTTCCCTAAAAGTAGAAAAGTAAAGTTAAACGTAAACCTAAAAAGAAATACACGTTCTTTATTTTAATTTAATTATGAATGTTTATGAGTATATACAGATTCCAGAATCGAGGCTAAAATAAGCTGAATTTTTTCGGAAAATATAATTTGCTTTCCACAGTAATAAATAAACAAAGACTTTGAGATAATTATAGAAATTTCAAAAGAAAAAAAGGGAGGCATCTTGGAGAATTTTAGTTTTGGAGTATGCACCTACCTAAAGTAAAGAAATAAAATTCAGATATACTTTAATTCCAGCTGAGAAATATGTTTCTTAACAATTTCACAAAAAACTTGAGTTTTTTCATAATCTAAAGTCTATTTTGCTTTTCAGAGTGTATATATCTGCATGGCAGTTGTTTCTCTGTAAAATCTAGACAAAAAATTAAAAATTTAATCATACAAAACAAAATCATTGCCACATATTTCCCGCATTGGATATATATAAATGGTTTAATTAAATCTTTTAATTGGCTCTGTTTTCCAAGAAATATATTATTATTATTTGAAATCTTTCAAAATGTGTTATAAAATCAATCATCAAGTGTTAATATGCAACTATGCTTTTTATTTCAAAGCTTTTGACCGTTATTCCAAACTATTACATGATCTGTTAAGTGGCAAGTCTATCCTCATAATCACTGCAAATAGAGGCATTTATTTTACCTCATTCATTGCCCTCAAGTAAATCCATCACGAATCTGGTAGGTCTCGAGGTGGTTCGCTTAGCTTCCTTCCATGCTTTTAGGTAAGAAAATTTATGAAACGTCATTGATCGAAGAAATTATTTCACTTTAATGCATTAATGAGTGGCTGAATAATTTAAACAGAAAATTAAAAAAAAAATACTAAAATTATTCTATCATAATTAAAACTTAATTCCGTTGTCGTCTGCTGTAATTGGTATTGCTGTTCTGAGGGCTTATGTTTGCAACTATTGAACAGTTAAAAAATGGCACTCCATTTTTCAACCCATTTTAGTTAATCGCAAACATCCTATCCTTCATTTCTAGGCATTGTACTACAATTTCTGTTAATAAAAACGGCTAGAAACAAACCATTGAAATACAAAAAGCACGAAAATGGATTTCCATAAATTCTACTATCGAGTCATAGTTTAAACTATTTTTTATAAGATAATTTTTAAGTTCAATAATATACGTTACATAACAAATGGTTAAATAAAGTAAACCATAGACTACATTTTTCATGAACCTAATAAAATGGTTTAGTTAAAGAAACCTAGCAAATGAAAATTTTCTGGTTTACCGAATTAGCTTGATCCATAATATTCCTACACATTCACTTTACATTGTTGAGGGGGTTTTATAGTGCGAAAGTATACTTACGTGACAGGAACAAAATTATGTGCTACTAAATTTGATTAATAATTCATCCAACGTAATCTAACTACGTAATCATAAAATGGAATCTCTCATAAAACAAAATCCCAACAATGGATAGTAATTCAGAGTTAGATTGCGACCTTCAAAGCAAGATCTAAGACATAGATAAACAAACGTGGAAATAATGTCACTTGTATACAGCAAACATTATTAGGCTAATACATAGTACAGGGTTGTTCAATAAGACGTTGCCACGTGAATGAAATATTGTTTAAAAAAGTGTTATCAAAATATATGGGAAATTGTATGACATATCCCTTGCATTTAAGGAACACCATCACAAAATTTCTAGCATTTACGAGGTTAAACGTAAATGGGTGAGTCATTTTATTGAACAATTTTCCAGGTTCGCTGCCAGTAACAATTTTTATTTTCGATTGTTTCTTAGAAGTGGTTTTTACTGGGTAAAAGCAGTAGGTACTCGACATCATATAACAATTGTTACTTGGCATCTTATCTAATTATCGTTAAATATTCAAATCAATCGGAGCTAAAGGAAAGAATTTAAAGGTTTCATCCTTGCTTACTCGTATAACTAACTAATTCTTTAACAGATTTGTTTAAAACAACTGTGAAAATTTCCGAAACAACTAAAGCAGCGAATATCGGTTCAGTTTCGGGAGATATGGAAAAAGCTAATGGAGATCGTTTTTAGGTATGTTTCAAGTGCGAGCTTAGGGATTAGCATTTGTCAGAGGTTTTTCAAATTTTGTACATTTTACATGGTTTGGTCTCCCATATCCATAAAAAAAAGTTTTAAAAATTACTGAAAAACATATCGCTAATGAATTTATCTGAAATTATATGCTTATAGAGTAAATTATTGTTTTGTTTATGGGTTGTGTAATATGTTTGTTTGGTCCAAGCTATTCATTCGATTCACTGTGTTTGGTAGGAATAGCATCTATCTACTACAGTTTATGCAGAGTATCACCATCCATACAAAAATAGTACATACCCATAGTATTTATAGTCCTAGAGCTGGTGACATATTTACAGGACGGGTTTGACACATCTAGTTATGTAGCTTAAAATTACCGTTTACGACAGTTGTATAGGGAATGTTTAGTCTGACTGGCATTCAAAGGTGGCATAAAGAAAATTAAGGTAAAATATATGCCTTAAAAATATATATAAATTGATCTAGTATGAAATAAAAAAAAGTTTATTGGCAATAACAGGCATACATATCAACCGCAGATAATTTGACTGGAATGACACGAAACCAAACAACCCCAACGATATTAAAAAGAGATTTTTAACCGGAGTTGATATTTGAATAGTTGGTGTCAAGTATATTTTTAAATAATAATGCCAAAAACCAAGATTGTTTCGATGTGATAAAAAAGTGCCAGACAATAAAAATATTTCTTAAGATAGAGTGAGATCGAAGCCCGCAAACAATGGATGTTAGAGACGGCCTTTATTGGAAGCGACTAATTTAATGTTTCTCATTACTTATGATTTTCAATACAGAAATATGTACTTGATTAAACATTAAAGCAGCAAACCAGAACCCTAAAACGCTACTGATAAACGCACATCTCTTTCCACACTTCGGTCTCACTGTATTGTAAGGAATATTTTTAAACCGTCTGACAGTTTACACCACACGTCTGGCAGTTTTTTCAGCATTAGTCATAAACATTTTTTACTATTTTGAAAAATCTTTTCGTTGTGGTCTGGTTCCGTATAACCTAATCAAATTATCAGCGGTTGATATATTACGCTTTTTATTGATAATAAACTATAACTTTTTTATTTCATACTGGAGTAATTATATTTTTAACACATATATTTTACCTTAATTTTACTTTTTGCAGTACGTCCTACTGTCAATACCAGTCAGACAAACCATTCCCTATACAATTATCTTTGACGGTACTTTTAAGCTAAATATGACACTGACTCTCCGACTAATAAATATAAATACCTACATATTCGAATTATTTAGGTGTGTGAACAATCGATTAAAAAAGTGCCACATGTTAAGTCTTACACATACTATATAATTGGTTTTTGTTTTTATTAATACAATAATACCTTAATGGTTTTATTAAAAAAAATAGAAAAATATTTTCATTTTATTTACGTATATTTATCTATATTTTGAACTGTTCTATATTTTGAACTGTTGTAGATTCAAAATACGGGTGGAAACTTTAAAAAAAATAATCCTGAATATAGGCGATGGGTGTTTATAAAATTAGAATGTACATTTAATCAAATATTCATAATTTAAATCAATATTTTTATTATTTGATCAAGGCTCTGTGTTCCTTTATTCGTTGTGTGCGTAGTCATGGTAGGGACAATAAAATCGATTCCAGCGCTTCCAGTGAAAAATTTTGGCAATAAAAGACGCTGTTATGGCTAATTTGTAGTTCTTCACACGTTTATTTTATAGAAAATGTCAAATTAAAATTATTGAAAATACTAATTAATTAAACTTAATGCATTAAAAATTGTGAAAATAAGAAATCAAATTGCACAAATATTATTTTTCAAATATAAATTATCATAATTATTTATTTAAATTTGTTAGACAATAATATTAAATTTACAATGTAAGTCATTACTGCAATCCATACAATTATATATGCATTCATACAATTCTATAATTAAAGTAGTGTATCGTTGGCATGGAAACGAAACTCGCGCACGGTGCGAATAGGAAATTTTTGATATCTTTTTCGTTTTTGAGTAATCGTGATGAAAGATGGATAGACGACAGAGGACAGACAGACAGACAACCGGAAATGGATTAATTAGGTGATTTTATGAAAACCTATACCAAAATTTTGTTCATAGTACCAATATTTTTAAGCGTTACAAACTTGGGACAAAACTTTGTATACCTTGGTATATTTCATATACATGGTATATTAACTTAAGTACAAATTTTATGTTGTGTCATATTAACTATCTTGCTAAAACAAATTTTCTTTTTTTCTTGCCCCTTGCCCTACGTCTTAACTTTCTATGTGATGCTTCTACCAGATATTATATCACGTATTGAAGTTATTACGCAGTGATTTCCACATATACGAGATTGTAATGAAATTTCAATTCCCGAGAACGCATAGATATCACTCCAGTTAGATAGATCTATCCATACGCAATTATGAGAACTGGGACAAGTTTTTTGTTGTATAAAGGGTTTTTCCTTTCCCTCGCGGGTATTATTAAACTTTGAATTTTGAATTTTGAATATTATATTTATTTAATTTTTTATTTAAATAATAGTTTATAGCACAAATAATTCGAAAATCGCAATTAGTTCATTGTTCAATAGTTAAAATAACAAGAAAGTTCTACTATATTTAGTTTTAATATGTTGAGGTTTGAATTTGAATATGCGAATAGCGTATTCACAATTTGTCTACCAAATTTCGTTAAAACATTTTACCAAAGTATTAAACAATATGTGAAGTTCTTATTATAAACTTGAATCTTGCAGTTAATGTAATACTTATGCTATTGTATATTTACTTAAATTGGTAATAAAATACTATTTGTACATGCTACTTTGAAAGTTATTAAATATTAAATTTATACAAGAAATCTAATCAGTTTTCAACCATTTTTCAAAATGATTTTTGACTTCATGTTAAAAATTAAGTTTTACTTATTACGATACCATATTAGGTACAAAAAGGAGGAATATTCGTAGGACTTATTTGAAACAAGTAAAAAATTTGTGTGGGTCTTATCAAGACCTTATAGATATTCTAATAACAATGAGAAGGGATGTTATTGAAAAATCTGCACTTTTTAAATTCTTTACCCGGAAAATTTTTTATTAATATACATTCGGATTGCCCTTCAATTATTTCTCCTTTAAAATTTTGACTTTCCAAAAATTTAGCCCCTGAAATCGTGCCTAAGCCTAAATCAAGCATTGTCCTCAACCATTTGCAAGTGGCATCAGGCTCGATAGTCACATTAATACTACATAAAATAATCATAGGAAGTCCTACGCGACGAAACTGAAAAATTTCTCGGTTCGATAAAATATGCTTTGAGTTTTGAACTATCACAAAAAATTTTTTTGGCCTTTATTTTGTTGAATTTATAAACTTCGAGTTTCTCAAATAAATGTTAAAAAATGCTATTTTCTGCGTTTTATGCTTCATTTTAACTACTACATTAAGTGTAACTAATTTATCGAAAGGCGTGTCATGAACAATAGACCCTGTCATGAACTTTTAATGTTTTAAGCCACAAATTTTATTGTGCTTTTTATTTTAGTAAGAATTTTTATTTTGACAAAAAATTTAATAACTGTCAATTTTATTCAGATATAGTTAATTTAAGCCTATATATATATATATATATATATATATATATATATATATATATATATATATATATATATATATATAGGCTTAAATTAACTATATCTGAATAAAATTGACAGTTATTAAATTTTTATATATATATATATAGATATAGATATATATTTTAGTTTTAATAAGCTTCCATTAATTGTAAAATGTAAAATAAATTATTTATATTTTCATTGCTGGCTTTATTTAAAATAGTAATTGCATTAAAACAATCATTAAATATGTTTATATATAATTTATTTATTATAAAATAAGGTGAAAACGCCTCATGAACTATCCCTATACCGAGGTAAGTTTAAAGTTAAAATGAAACGATATTGAAAGAGCATTTCAAAAATTTTGAAGAAATACTAGGGTATACCAAAATTTTATTCCGTGCGGAATTGGTCTTGGTGCCATATTTTTCGGACTGAAGTTAGTATTTTCAATTCAGTTTTTCTAGGTTTAAAAAGGGAACATTTAGATGTCAGTTTGTTGTTTGGCGAACTTTATTTTCATTTTATAAGCAGTTCAAGCTTAAAAGAACCCTTTAGCAAGTATTTCTTTATGAACAAATTATCTCCTTTAAATTAACCCTTTTGATTCCATAATATCGGTTAGTATTAATATGAAAGATTAATCTTAATGTATTTTGATATATTTCATTCAGAGATTTTCATTTTTAAACATTTTTTTTTCGTTTTCCGGTAACACAGGAGACTCATTGGTCTAAGTCTGTCCGATCCCAGGACAGTCGCTCTAACCTAACCTAACTATTTCGTTAAAACTAACGACAGAACATAATTTCCGAACTGCGTTTCTTATATTCAAATAATACTATTCTCTATATAGAGGTTGTATGACGACCCTGGGAGATTTTAACAAAATAAATATTATTATTATTTTATTATATAATACAACCAGCTATTTAAACCGAAAAATTATTTAATTAATATTTAAAATTTATTCATAATTTATTAATTTAAAAATTCAAAACCCATTTGGGTTAGATTTCTTAGTTCAGTGAAAATTATCTACTCAAAATAGTTTCATTATCAGTTTGCTCAACCTTGGCTCAAAAACTATGAAATTATAAACTGAATGAAGTCGAATTTTTCAGGTAATTTTTAATTTTTCTTTATTAATTAAAATGTTAGGTAGAAATTCTCAGCTACAACTGAGGAATCTATAAAAGCGATTCAGTAGTTCACTAAAGATCTAGCTAGAAAATTTCGTTTTAAATTTTACATCAAAAAAATTAAAAATTCTTTTTATAAATGAAGTTATTAGTGCAAAATGTATTTTTTCTTTTTTTTTTCCCATTTTTATAAAGAGAAAGTAGAACGTGTTTCTACTGGCCTTAAATAAAAAATGAACATTAAGGCTCATAATAACCTTTAACGATGAATTATATAGAATCATTATTATCTCATAATATACATCCGCTTACTGATGCCGTATTATATAGTTAATCTTCTTTTAATGGAAAAACATTTATTATTAGTTTTCTAGTGGTAAAAACTTTTTCGATATTAATGATCTTATCTCTTTGTATACTGTATGTTAAAAAGATATAATTTACAAAATTGTAATGTCTACAATTTCTGTTAAAAAAAAATTCACTATTAGAATAAAAATTCTATCAATGAGTGTACTACAAAATTATTGTGCTATGTCTATAATTTCGCGTACTCGGATAAATGATGCTGTATAACAAAAAATTAGAAACGTTATAAACTCTCGGATATACTAAAGTAATTTATCTACACATTTAAGTTAAAAATGTATTTAAAAAATTTCCAAATATGCAAAGATATCGTTGAAAATTATTTTTCACCACCCAAAGTATGGTACTAATATCAGTAAAATTATTCAGTATTATACATTATTACAGTATTAATATTTCTAATTTTGTAATTGTCACTTCCGAGCCTGAGTTGAAAGTCAGAGCCGGTCAAACTTAAGGATTCTGTGGCATGCCCGACTCCAAGGAGAATGCTAGATACGTTTTTTCGGGAAAACTCTTCTTTGTAGAAATGTTCAGCTAGATTGTTTAATATATGCCCCAGCCGGTAGACAAAGAAATAAGTCATAAATAAAAGTAGGTAAAGATTTAAAAAGACTTAATTAAGTGGTTCGGGCAGTAGTGATGACATTCACAGTAAGGTCTGTGGACATTGCCTTGTTTTTAAAAAGGATGTCTCTGTACAAACTTCGCTTTGAAGCGTAACCACAATTTTTATAATTTTCTCGAGTCCTATTTCCGCAGACCCCTCAGTCCATTTAAATACTTTGCCTGATTAGAATGACGGTCTTTTTTCAAAATCACACATACGTTTTTGCTCTCTGTTACTCTACCAGATTTATGGTCTTGCTTCACATCACTCAAGCTAGGAGTTCAGAGTATATAAATGTAAGGATAGAATTGTAACACAACGCCATACTTCCTGAAATAAATATATTTCTTATTCCTAATCATCTTATGAAACATAAGGCTAGAAATTGTTAGGTTGGGTTATATTGGCTGTCCACGAAAGACATATAGAGCCCAATTTGATACACCTTTCTCCTGGTAATTTTAGCTTCAGAATTATTTTGAGTGTGAATAATCATCCTTCATGCACTTCACCAGCCTATCCAAATTAATAATGTAAAAATACGAAAAAAGTTATTTGAATTAATTCTAAATTAAATTTTAAATTTGAAATTTTTTTTCATTTTCGAGCAAAATAATAGGTAGTCGAAATGGTATTATTATATTAAATTATATAATATCAAAATATATAATCTGATTATAATGGGATAATATAAATTACAAGCCATATAATGCTGGTAAAGTGGTGCTTTCAATTCAATCAATATCATAAAAGTATTAATAATCGTGTAAAAAAAATAATTGTATTTGCCAATTACTTACGAAATCCTTATAAAAGGCGGCAATCAAGTGTATTTTAATTGTTTTATTTAAAAAAATGGAAATAAAAGGATTGAAAAGTCTAATAAAGGAGCCTACAATAGAAAAGATACATTTCATAAAGGATTCACAAATTTAATTAATAAGATTATCAGTACTCTAATTTCCATGCTTTGTGTGACTTTACTTTTTTAACATAAAGTCGTTTGAGCAAGCATTAGGGCAATCACAAACTCTTTCTGGAAATGATTTGGGAAAAAAATATTTTACTGAAATTTAATAGCTAAATATTGATGGATTCACTCACTGATCAACGTTAATCCTGTTATAAATATTCATAAGCTGTGTACGGATGTACCACCTCCTTTAATGTGATCAAGCTAACGCGGCTCTGATGATTTTTTAGGCCGTGTGTTAATCTTGTGAATTTGTCCACTCTTTGATTCACGGGTTGACTATATCGCTAATTGGGTCGCGGTTAAGTTTGTGGATATATGGTTGCAAGTGATTTGTGCTGCAAGTGAATTATGGCATTAAGTTGCAATACCTAGCAAATTTTTTCAGAAAATGTGATAGGTTAGGTTTGGTTAGGTTATATTGGCTGTCCACGAAGAACACACTTTCTGATAATGTTAACAGATGATCTTTGAGATATGTGTCTATCAACTCTTTGATTTCCAAATACGGATCTTTAAGTTTTATTAATTAAATTACAGCCACATATTTATTAAACTCTAATTTTATTGTCTTTTTATTTAAATATGAATGTTGAGTGTGTTAATTAAAACGAACTGTTCGTTTCAGTAAACTTGAAGAATGAAAAACAAAATGACAAACGTAAACTTACACATATACTTACATGGAATGATGGATTCTATATTTAATACATACGTGATTTTTACATACAGATAAGTATGTGTAAGAGGGATGGATTTATAGGGTAGGAAGTTTAACCTTGCTGAAACTGTATCTTGTATCACTGATCAGTTTCTTGAAAAATATTCAACAACTACTTTAACATTTTCTATAATACATGACAAAACTTAGTGCATGACGACAAAGTCTATTTCATAAAAGGGCAAACGGTTAAGAGAACGATTGATTGTCAAAAGCTTCTGTTTTAAAGTAAAATAGATATAAAATATGTTAGTGTAGACTTTTGATTTACAAATCGACTGTTTTTTGTACTTTTAATCATTTTCTATTCAAAGCACTGCCTAAGGATGAGTGTTTTGTAAATTTTGTTATGCCTTTAAAAACGTAAAGTTTGAAAAATTTACTTTTGATGGTTCACTCTTCAGTTGCTGGAAAAATACTGCCGCTTATGAAACCGTAACTGCATGATAACCAAGTTATCTTACCACAAAACATGCTGCCGAGAGAATACTTGTCATGATTAAGTTTTCAAGTAAAAAATAAATACAATCATTTAAATAAAACAGTAGAAACCTATATCAGTTTAAAGCATGTTGAGGAGGGAAGGTTTGAAAAAGTTGGTCGAAATGTTCGTCACACAAAAGTCTATTTGTCATTTGCTACTAATCAATTTGTCCTGTAGAAGCTGGAAAAGTTCACGCGAGTTCAAATGAGTTAGTGCACTTCAGATTCAACAAACAAAAACCGAGTTTATAAAAAACTATTCCAAAACAAATTAATGTGCACTTAAAAGTAAAAAATAACGATAATATAATGTAGTTACAATTATTGTTCTTTTTGGAGACGATGTCAGTCAAGTTAATGTAGAAAGCTGTTCTGTCAGAGTTGTTTCCTTGGCTGACACCGACTCCAAAAATAACAATAATTGAAACTACATTATATTATCGTTTATTTTTACTTCTTAGTTTATATTAATTTGTTTTGGAATAGCTTTTTTTTAAGTCGGCTTTTTTTTTATAAAAGTTACCATCAATTTTCCAATAAAAATAAAATAACTGCAAATAATCACGGCAACCGAATTGCAAACTATCTCGAACTGCCTTTGAAATCAAAATTTCATTCGTGTGCCTAAGGATTACAAGTACTATAATGTAGTGATTCCAGGTACAAATGCCTACCATTTACATGACAGGCCTATATATACCAATATAAATGGTGCTCTCCTATAAATAGCAAACGCAATTAACACAACACAACATGGAAGAAACACAACAATGAAATAGCTCATTATAATCCGAGTCACGTATAATACACTACACTAGTACATAACATAACTGCTATAGTACACATACGATAATATTTCTATCTCATAATATCATTACATAAAAGAAAAGAACACACATATTAATAAAATACATAAAATGACAATAAATATAATAATAATACTATGACTATGTTAGCCTATTTATATTATGAGATGATAGTGGTATATAACGTTAGATATGGGACACATACATAAACGTTGTAAGCCTGTACGCAATGAAAATGAACCGACTCGATGTACCACTACCTGATAGATTCTTTATATGAACGAAAAATAAAAATTTCTTAATAGCAACTTGAAAATTGATCTAGTATTGAACATTTCTCTACATAATATATAATAGCGTTATAAAATTCTAGAAGACGAATGAAATTGGAAAGACATATTGAAATTTGAAAGAATATTTAGGAAAGAATATTTACAAGATTTTGCTAATTCTTGTGAATATTCTAATTAGTTCGGAATTCTCTGTGAACGTGGCACATGATTAGGGCTTGTATAATTATGTTTATACAAGCCCTAATGGTTATACAATCCCCAATAGTTGTATAATTATTGTTTCAAATATTCGTACAACGATAAAATAAAGTATCAGACTTTCAATTTATAAATAAGCATTCCTTACATACCACTTGTGAGAAGTAGTAACATGACAAACATGCAAACATCTATATTTGTCTATAATATCATTAACAAGGGTTTTCCGTAAACAAAATTCACATCCTCTTTTCATTCCTTTAGGTAAATCCTTTCCAAAGAACACACTCTTCAAATTTCAGATCTCTACAATCAGCGGTTTAGGCTGTGCAACGGTCCATCATTCAGTTATGCAGGACAAAGCATTTTATATGTATAGATTTAAACGATGGTCATTTTTGAGAAAAAAAATAAAGTTTAATTTTGAATCTATTAGTGGTGTTATCTCAAAAAAGAAACTTCCAGATACAATACTTCTGATTTTGGCAAAACTTCTTCATGTTACACCCTTCTTATAGTTGTGATGGGCTGGTGTAGTGCATGGTATATGCATGAAAGAGGTGCACTCAGCCTCTGAAATTGAGGAGCTGATAAATGAAATTATCAGTGGACAGGTGGTAAAACACATATATGGTATCATAATGGGCTCTATAGCCTAAGTGTGTCCTTTGTGGACGGATAAATAAACCTTACCTAACCTACACCCTTCTTGTTAGGATGCATTATTAACTTAATAATTACTTTGCGAATAGACTAGTTAAATCTAAGACTAGAAAATAAAAATGTATAACCGTTTCACAATTTGATTAAGAATCAATTTTTTTGATCAAGAATGTACACAGTTAGAACATAACAAACCAACATACATTTTAACCTAATAAAGAAAATGTTTGTGTCCTCTAACTAGAGTTATGTTGTAATGTTCTGCAGTATTGTGGTATCTGTCCTATCCATTACATCCCAACAAAGATAAAAGAAATTAAAGTTTTATGCTCTTCTATTAATGATAATTTGACAAATTATTTTGACACTCACGTTTACAGTTCATCAAAAAGCTTTGATTTGGTTTTTTTTTTAACGTTAAGTATGTTGAAATGATTATGTATGTGATGCATGTGGATGATAAACATAGAGTGAGTCACTCGTTTTACAACCTTTTTTGGTACAATATATGAAATTTACTTGATTCAAGATAATTCATTTTTGTTTAGTTATACAGTTTAGTTTACGTGTTTTACATGAAAATTATAAATTTACAATTATTATGTTTTGAATTCTTTTAAATTTCGAGATAGAAAATTTTAAGAAGATTTCAATTGTTTGTAGAATTTTTGTTTGTATAATATATTCTGAGAGTATCAGTGAAGACAAAAAACGTTCTCTTAAAATAATCAATGATTCATTCATTGAATTAATTGAAATATGAAATGAATCATTATCGCAAGTGAAGTCGCGGGAAGCTAGTTACACTATAAAATTTACAAAATAATTATTTTAATAAATGTTGTAACACATAAGTGAACATGAAGTTACGTTAAGAAAAGGATCAGTCAAGTGTAAGTTTAACGGACAAAGCATAAAAAAAGCATAACAACCCGTGGCAAATATGGCTTTTTGGTCTAGACCAATAATTTGTTGATTCAGGAAAAAATCAGAAATTCATTTTTTCATTTTAAATCCAATATTTATAAAACGTGACCAGAAGGTAAATTTGAAACGAAACTAACGATATACACTTTTATGATTATTTACGGGGAAAATTGCAAATTTTGTGTCTAAAATTTAAGAAACAAATTATTATCAATTATTAGCATGACTAAAGGAACAAAATATAAAATTTATTTAAAAATTCTGTGTTTCTTCAAATAATTCCGTGTATTACCGCAAATTAATTGCATGATAATAAATTACACTAAAATTCTACTTAATTAAGGTATTTCGATATCAAAAAAATAAATAAGATACCAAAAATTTGATTGGAATTTTTTTTTTTGTTTATTAAACTCTATCTTAAAACTCTATTACGTATTTTGTGAAAAATTTATATCGATTCTCTGTATGGTTTATGAGAAATTAACTATCAAAGTTAGTGTTTTTACCAAAAAAAGTTTTCCATGTTTATGCACAGTTGTTAATTCAAAAGCTTTAAAACTTGTCATACAAAGCATGTCATACAATTTTTTTTTCGGGTTGAAAACAAAAACTTTTCCCGAGAAAGCTCATATACGCCAACATTAAACATTATACCATCATAATCATCATGAACATCAATCCACCTTCTTGCTATTTTCTTTTTGCATAAAATTAAATTAATATAACGCTTTTTTAACGTAACAATAAGAATAATTAATTCTAAAAATAAAGTAAAATAGAGTGGGTAGATAATATTTATGTTGGTACAAATTGTAACGTTTTCAAAAATACTTCATCAAATTTGTATCTTTAGGGATGTATAAGCATGGCAACAATAATTGATGTAAAGGCTCAAAACTTTTTTATGGGTAGACTTTTACTCAAAGAAAATGTGGTTAAAATTTCAGCTTAGGTATTCATGCAAGTTTTTAAGAAAAATATCATTGAAAATCGATATAAAATACATTGTTCTTATGGAGAAATCTCAAAAACGACATGTTTTGAAAGGTTTTGATAATTTTCACTTGGAACGAATGAAAACAAATTAAAAAGAAAAACTTTTTAATAGAAAGTAAATGTATTAGCAGTGCAATAGAAAATAAAAAATCCAAGTGTCTCCATCCATGTAAGGGATGTACGAGCAGGGTAGCTTTAGGGTTGAAATTATTTTTATCTTATTTTCAACTTTGATGATGAATTTAAGTATATCTTAATATAATTTTTCGATATCTACCTTGGATTACCAAATATCGAAAGCTGAATAATTTTTAAAAAATTTTCAATTTTCGATATTTTAAAAATATGCCAGATATCGAAGAATTGTATTCTTACTTTTCGTCTGATATACATATGTATATAAATTTTAACGATGGTCATTTTTGACATCTAGTAGGTAGGATCGATGAACATTTAAAGAAATTTTTCCGAAATTCGACCATCAGTACAAAAACAATAGTTCCTCCATTTCCTTCGGCAATTCACTAATTATTTTTAAATTAGGGATTAAATTATTTTTATGTCGTCATTTACATTAAAACCTTAAAAATAAAAAGCATTATCTTTAACAGGCAATTAAAACTCTAAGTAAATAAACAATATAATCGTCCTATTTACACATCCTGTATTAATAATAAAACCCAGCCGAGCAAACCTCATTTTAAATGCAAATAAATATAATTGATGCACAAGTTTGTATTTTTTATATTTCAAATAATATGTACGTACATCTATTAACATAGAGCTACATACATTAACATAGTTACTATGTACACGGTGAATGATAATTGGCCTGAAGAATTTTATTCAAAAATAAAACAGCGTTCAATTTACATTAAAGCTCCTTTCCTGGTATAATTTTCAATTATGTAAAACCTTATATACACATAATGAATTAATGAAACCCCCGACATTGATTTGAACTTTCGAACTTTACAATCTTTATCTACTGTAAATTTATGTTAATTCATGAACTTGCATATTTGTGGATAGTAATTACGGATTAAGGCAGTATTTTCATTTTTTTTAAAATCAATTGACGTATTTAGATTGAAGTTTCTTAAATAAAATTTTTGTAATTACAAAAGCATTCAAAAGTTAATTTGACAAAGGAAAATTATTCGTTAAATAATTATCTTATTGAATTCTGTTCTTTTAATGATTTAAGTATTAGTGAAATGAAGATGGAAATGAAGCTATTGCTTTTGTAATGATGATATAATTTTGGAAAAAGTTCTTTAAATGTTCATTGATCCTACCTTTCCCAGCAAAGCGGGTGGGTAGATATCGCAATGTTTTGCCCGTGGGTCCTATACCGCGGGTGGATCGATTTTGGCCCGTATCTCAAAAACTATTAGACCAGTCAACAAATGCACCCGATTTTTGTACTTTTTGGGTCAAAATTACCTTATATACTTAGTTTTATCGAAATCGGAGATAAAAAAAATTTTTCGATTTTTTGCAATTTTTTTAAGGGTCGCTCAATTAGAGGTCGGGTAAATTAGAGACAAAAACATTTTTTGAAATAAGGAAAACATTGAAATTTATTTATGACTTACATTTAGCGAGTCTAATTTTAGATATAGCGAGTACATACATTTTTAAAGCCATGTTAAAATAATCCTGATCGTTATTGACGCTAATGTTAGATAAAAGTTTCTATTGTATAGTTTCTAAAGTTCTATCATATTTCTAGGATTCAGTTATATTGAATTATAATACTTTCAGCCACTCAACGACCATCTAATTTTTAACTGAAGATGTTATTACAACAAGGGAAAAATTTTATAAGAATAAAACAGACATATATTTACTTAACTTTATTGTTTGTTTAATTTAGTTGAGAATAGTTCTATGAAAACAAGGAATAGACAAATAAAACTAACCGTACAAACAATTACAGAATGTTTCATTTATTGTACATTGTTTAATTTCATTTGATTTTTGGTAAACATTCAGTCAGAATGTATAGTTTACAGAAGTACTTATAGTTACTTGTCATAATTAATCTAATTCGTAAACCTCTGTACATGTCAAACAATCCAATTATAGAGACTCTAGGATAACGTTCATCTTCCCAAACCTTGTATATGAAAACTCTGTGTATGTGAAAAAAATTTTAGTAAAATTTCATTAAAACTAGTTCCAAGTTTGCAATGTTTATAAATATTGATGCTTAAAGAAAATTTTGGTAGAGGTGTTTCAGAAGCACGTAGTTAGTTCTCTTCTGTTTGTTCCTCCGACTGTCTACCTGCCTGTCATTGACCACGATGACTCAAAAATGATATATTGGCAGAAATTTAGTAAATGAGCAACAAAGGTTAATTAGGTCTTGGGTGCTTATTGTTCTTATACCCATCTTGCAATCAGCTTACATTTTATCCAAAACTATTAAAGATAGAGAGTTGAAAAGGACCCCGCTTGGTCTCGGTAGTTGGTTTCGGTAAAATTTTTTTGAAAATTATGGATTAAGGTAGTTTTGATCACGCAGGTTAAAAGTTCTAATATCTCAATCTTCAAAAAACCCCCCTTTCCGAACTACGACCCTTCAAAATGCCGAAACTCTAGATTTCCGTATTTTCTACACCGGTTGTGTTACAAGTTATATTTCGCTTACGATTTTTCTACGGAAAATGTTTCGTAGGTATGGGTATGTCAAGACCGTGTAGACTCAACCCTTGAAAACCCTTTCTTTCCGAGATAGGGCTCTTCAAAGGGCTCAAGTTCTAGATTTCTTATTTTCAACACAGTCGTGATGAAAATTGGAAAAAATGTCTTATGAATAAAGTCTTGTGTGTAAAGCCATTATGAATCAACCCCTACAAACTCTTTCATTCAACTCAGCAAGGTTTACTTTTTTTTTTTATAGTCATACTATAAATGCCATTTCTTCCTTCGATTGATTTTGTATTTTATATATCCTCAAAACCATAACTATTGAGATATTACAATCAAATCTATTTAAATATCCCCGAAGTATTAAGAAATATAATTGGGATCTCATAGATCTATAATCCATATCGATTTTCAGTTTTCGTGCAGATGCATTGATGGAAAAACAAAAATGGAATAGCTAAGAGAATTTACAAACACCTGTACTAAAAAATAAATGTGCATAGGTATATTTTCATGAATCACATTGTACAAATGAAACACAATATGTAATATTAGTTGTAATATTAACTTTAAATTTATGGTAAATAGTTTTTTAAACGACTATTTTAAAAAGTTTCTTCTGTATGTAATTCTACGAGATAATACTTATCTAGATTAGACTCTTAAATAAACTTTTAACAGAAATTTTTTATAGATATAATTATTATAATATTAGGTACGTATTACCGACAACAATATGTATAAATGTATGTATGCATACATACATACAATGATATTACTTAATATATTAATAATAATACAGATCATATTTACACACGAGTATACAAAATTATGAACACTTAAATACGGTAAAAACTTTTAGTTACAATTATTAATGTAATCTCAGGGCCGTAACGAGGGTACAAAGCCTCGGTGGTAAGTATTAAGGTTGCGCCTTATATATATCGGAATCGGCTCTAATGATTTTTTTAATGTTGAATACTGATAGTATTTAACATTAGAGTAAAGGCAAATTTTATTTCGTCGAATTTTGATAAACCAAGTATGTTATTCTACTAAATTGGGGTCATATTTTTCAAATTTGCGATCAAATGATAGCTCTACTTGGTTTCAAGAATTTGGAGTCCTGGTCCCGGAATTAGGCATATAAGTTCAAGCGAATTAGGCAAAATTAGTGGGTTTCAAAAAAACTTCCAATAAGTTCGGATCAAAGTTACCTGTGTTATCAAAAACATCGAATTATTTAACTTTATTAATTAACTGCAGATGTGAGAACAAAAAATTAACTGAGTTAATTAATAGGATCATGTATACAAAGTATTGAATATCAGTGCTTGCATTATTATGCTATGTATATACATGAAATATAACAAGGTATACTAAGTATAGTTCCAAGTTTGTAACGCCTAAAATTATTTATGCTACCAACAAAATATTGATATATATGTTCATAAAGCGCCTAATTAGTTCAGCTGCCCGTCTGTCAGTCCGTCCGTCAACTCGATAGCTCAAAATCGAAAAGAGATATCAAGATGAAATTTATAACGTACTTTGCACGCTATAAGAATTGCAGCTTGATATATTTTTTCGTTTTTCAGTTATCGTGTAGAGAGACAGACAAACGGACAGACGAATGGACAAACGGAAACAAACTAATTACACAACAGAAGGAATGAAAATGCTGCTTTATATGGTAGTCAGTTTTCTGTGTTTATTCTGAATATGTTGTATGCTATTAAAAACATATACTTCCATCGTACATTTTGTAATTTAATATTTTTATTTTATGCAGATTAAAATTTTCCTTCTTCCTCTTAGATTATGTAACATAATCGATAAAACTCACCAAAGCCTAGGACCAAACGAGAGTTTTGAATTATCACAGTATAACGTATATATTGAACGAGCATTTTAAAACGAATAATTGTCCTTCAAAATACATGGAATGCCATTTAAAATTGAAATTTTAAAATATTTCTTTTTCAGATCATTTAGAGCGTTTGATACCGTATTGCAATCTTATCGGTTATTAGAAAAAGTTACAAAAAAAATATAATAAATGGTTGTTTAAATCTAAAAATATCGTTAGTAGCTTGCATGGAGAACATACTTTGCTACTATTTGAATATACTTTATAATACAGTTCTCGTTCACATTTTTAAATTTTATACAGTGTGGACTGTTTTAATCGACAATGAGAAACTTCGTGTACTTACCTAACTAAAATATAGCAATATCTTCCAAACTAAAATGTTTAGTCATTTCAAAATCATATTAGTCTAAAATACAGAAATGGTCTTGAACCTGGTAAGATTACAGAATCAATTAGAAAGTTGGTAAATTTCCTGTTGAAAACATTTTTGGAGAAAAAGCATTTTCTACAGATAAATAGAGTTCACAATCAAGTAAACCAATCAAACGATATAGATCGGTTAATATAGTAAGGGAAAAATGTTTATGTCTGTTTATAAAGCTTTTCTTTATTTCTGATCGGTTTCAGAAGTTAATAATAATGTCATCAATCATGAACAGATATATTTTACATGAAAGGTTTGCTTTCTTTTTTTTAAGGAACTAATATCTAATTTCAGTTGTCAAGGTAATCTTTGATCGATCCTAAAGGACAATGTTAAATTCAATGTCTACAAAAGATACTCAATTCTCTTTAAGACCAACATTTTCTTGTAAAATTCTAATTACTTTAAAAGATAAAACTTTCTCATTAAAAAGATAGTACACCCGGTATGGGCTTATTAATATTAGCGAACGATTTACTTTTTTATTCTTCAAAATCTGAAAATTTAACATACAATACGTCATTTTTTATATGACCACATGTAGATGACAACTGTCTATTAGTCATTTGACAATGGAAGGGCAATCATTTTGTATGACGTCAATCAAATTGAAACACTCAGTACATTTGATAAATATACAATAGGCATACAAACACAGTGGGACGTAGGTGAATATACAGTTATAGGAAGTGCTAGATTATTTATTATCAACTGTGTACCCATAACGAAGCGAAATTTCTGATCGATTTCTTGTCCTCATTTTTGAAAATTAAGATTCTAGCAATGACCCGAGTGACGAAAGCAGTGGACTTGAAACACTAAAATCAATAATAAATAATATAACGCTGGTTCAAATCCGACTCGAAGAAATCTCTTCTTTTTTTTTTTTTTAAATATACCTATTAGCAGGTATAAACCTTTTTTTGTTTTCACCTGCTCATGCAGTTGTGACAATCACACCAGCATTTCGTTATAATATTTATAAGTAGTAGAACCAATAAAAAAAGATTGTTTAAAACTATGTTGTATTTCAAAACACCAATATTTGAAATTTATATAAAACAGTATATTAATTTCATGCAAACGAATCATGCATTTGTGTCAACTTCACCGCTCAACCCCGTACGGTAGTACGCATCACATTCATGGCCCTATTGGTCATATTTGATCTCGCTTTGATGTTAAGATAAAAAACAAGTTACAAGGGAACAACTTATAATAAAGAAATCAACAATAATTTAAATAATTGTATATTTACGCACACCTCACTCTGTACATGTCTCATACATTTTGCAGTACGTATTACGTATTTAATTTAATTTACGTTATGTGTACATTTACGAATGTGCATAGCAAATATTGTATTAACTATTAATCATATTTCCCTATACTCATATTTTTTCATAAATATTATGTGTATACAGTTTTTTTTTATACCATGTATATATGAAATATACATAGTATTATAAGTTTAGTCCCAAGTTTGTAACGCCTAAAAATATTGATGCTACAAAAAAAAAATTGGTATAGGTGTTCATAAAATCACCTAATTAATCCATTTCCGGTTGTCCGTCCGTCCGTCCGTCCGGCCGTCCATCCGTATGTGGTCACGATTACTCAAAAACGAAAAGAGATATCAAGCTGAAATTTTTACAGCGTGCTTAGGACGTAAAAAGTGAGGTCAAGTTCGTAAATGAGCAACATGGGTCAATTGGGTCATGGGTCCGTAGTACCCATCTTGTAAACCGTTAGAGATAGAATAAAAGTTTAAATGTAAAAAATGTTCCTTACAAAAAAATAAACAACTTTTGTTTGAAACATTTTTTTGTAAACATCACTGTTTACCCACGAGTGCGTTAATTAGGTACAAATTTTATAGTATGTATTAATATAGGAATATCAAAGTGAATATCTTTTGTTATTTACATGACGTCAAAAAAAAACAAACGAGTGCGCATCAACACTTGCGCATTATATGAGAATATCAGTTAAATATGTCAGATATGTATGTATGTGAAATGTGACAGAGTTATCAACACTGCCTATACATGGTATTTCAACAATTAACTCAGTCAATTGTTTGTTTTCACTTGTTTTATATGTTTTCGATAAGATATAATAAATATTACGCTGCATAAGATCAGCAATATGGAGGCGGATTTTACCATAAATCAATAATAACGATTCTTTTACAACCACTGGGTTTTTTTCGATTGAATTTATGATATTTCTTCTCTTTTTTTTATATCTTTCAAGAGATTTATACTAAAGTTTATTTTTAACGCATTTCTGTGTTTTAGTTTATATAACTATTTTTATTATTATTATTTTTCTTTTTTTCTGTGAGTTTTGTACGCAACGACCACTTAGTAAAATTGAACTTCCTTTTATGAGTTTTTTGAAAGAAAATATGTTTCCGTTTACACTTGAGTAGAATGAATGATTTTATTTTAATCAAATTGTTTGTTATTTTAAAATAGTCAGGGTAAATAACCTTTCTGGTAAAAAATAATTTTAAAGTATAAGAGCCCATACCAAAAGTTTTACTTCTTAGTTTTATTTTTTATTTTTTATACCATGCATATATGTAATATGCAAAGTATACTAACTTTAGTCCCAAGTTTGTAACGCTTAAAAATATTGATGCTACGAAAAAAATTTTGTTATACCTGTTCGTAGAATCACCTAATTAGTCCATTTCCGGCTGTCTGTCCGTCTGTCCATCTGTCTACCAACACGATAACTCAAAAACGAAAAGAGATATCAAGCTGAAATTTTTATAGCGTACTCAGGACGTAAAAAGCGAGTCAAGTTCGTAAATGAGCAAAATAGGTCAATTGGATCCGTAGGACCTATCTTGGAAACCGTTAGAGATAAAACAAAAGTTTAAATATAAAATATGTTCCTTATGAAAAACTAAACAACTTTTGTTTGAAACATTTTTTCATAAACAGTACTGTTTACCCGTGAGGTCGCAAATTAGGCGTAAATTGTATAGTATGTATTATATGGGAATATCAGTTATGTATGTGTGACATGTCTGTATACGTATAATGTGATAGAGTAATCAACACTGTCTATGCATGGTATTTCAACAATTGACTCAATTATTTGTTTTCACTTAAAGTTAAAAGTTTTGAAATAAAGATTAATATATTTTATTTGTTATGACTTGTCGGGCTGATAGTTTTTGTTGATTTTGTCAGACTTAATTTTGAATGCTCCGAAACGAAGCTTTCCAATGAGGTCTAATATAGGCAACGGAATAATGATCATTTATTTATCAATATCAAGTTAATCAAATGGAATTGTTTATATTAGTTAATTAAATTTTATCTAATTTAAATATAACAAATTATGAAAGCTAATCGACGATACCTCGAGGTACTCATAAAGTTTCAAATCCGCATTAAATGCCTTGGAAAATACTTTTTATTAAACGTTTGAAACGTTTGAATATCAAATATGAATTAGCTAGTCGTAATTATTCTCCTGTGAAATACTCGCTGTTTATTTGGTTATTGTTTTACTCTATGGTGAAACAGTCGTATTAATTGATCTAGACGTATGGACTAATTTAAATTAAAATTATGTTAGACTTATCGAAAAAATTACCCCATTCTAGTGTAAGATGTTATGCTTGTCGAAAGAAAAATTCTGAAACAAAAGAGTCCTATTAATTTGTTTAAGAAATCTATTAGCCAATTCTAGCGTAAATATTCCATATGAAAGAAGTTATTGGGTTTTTTTCAAACTTTGAGAAGGTTGTCTAGAACCTCATCTTGCGAAATATTTTTATGGTATGTAAAGGATATCGTTTAAAAACAAGTAAAGATCCGATAGTTGCTTTATTTGTCAGTTCTAATACTACATGTCCGTAGGTTTTATGTTTGTCACTTTAATTTTTAAATTGTACAGCGGAAAAATGGATACTTTTCTTTGGGGTTAATGTTAGATATATTAAAATACTAAGGAAAACATCGCAACCGATGCGTTCAAGAAAAAGTTGATTGGAAAATACCATGTGAATCATGGAAGCTCAAGAAAAAGTTATTAATCGTAATGCAAGGCCTCTCGCGAGGAGGCACTAGCTGGAAGACATTCGGAGGGGCTTAGAGTACGGAGCATGGAAATCCATCTTCATCTAAAGTTGTAGTGCTGTGTAGCTGGTTAGTTTTACTGCTATATTGGCCTGATGAAAATAGCTAGTAAAGTACAACTAAGATATTACGGAAATTAAATTACAGTCACTATTAATAAATTGGAAAGTGTTTCAATTTGAATCTGCATGTAGCCTTGTAAATTCAATGCATATACCACATTCGCCTGCTGTGAATAATATTATCTTTTATATATGAATCTTTATATATTTTTTTTCACATCACTCTATTTTCTATCTTTTTTACAATTTCATGATAATAATAATAATCATCATCATCATAATAGTATGCTATAAAAAGACTTAAATAAAAAAAACTGTGTAGAAAGAAACTACCTAATGCTATTCACTCACCTCTAACGATTTTATACTAGGCATCAACTATATAGGAAAGTTGTGTAGTTTAGTCCACGTTAATTTTTTTAAGCTTTTTTTTATCTTTCTAAAACTTTTTTTAAAATTATTTTAAACTAACTTCCCGATGAGCTAGAGACTTGAAATTTGTCACATAGTTCAGCAGTGGATGACAATGCATTCACATAACCCTAAAAAGCAGAAAAAATTAAAAAAATTAATGCTTATTGTACTATGTTTTTATAACAGATTAAAAAGTAATAAATAGCTAGTAAAGTACTGGTAAGATTGGAAACGAGTGTAGTCTGCATGCGCCCCATGGTTTCCGTTTAGAAACTTACAAGTATTTTAATAGCTTTTTATTATTTTGTACATAGTCTGTTATGAAAACATGGTACATTGAAAATTTGTTTTAATATTATTTTTTAGATTTGTAATGAACTATTTTCGTTCCATGACCTATTTGATAAATCTTGTTTTCTTTATTATTGTTTTGTTTTACCATGGACTACGAGACACTTGGTCGCTTATTTTTTGAAAATAAGAAATCAAATTGCACAAATATTATTTTTCAAATGTAAATTACCATAATTATTTATTTAAATTTGTGAGACAATAATATTAAATTTTCAATGTAAGTCATAAATGCAATCCATACAATTATATATGCATCCAAACAATTCTATATTTAAAGTAGTGTATCGTTACTATGGAAACGCCTTCATAAAAACTCACGCACGGTGCGAATACCAAGCTTATGAAAGCGTGTTAAAAATGAGGCAAACCTTAACGAAATTTATTTTTAAAAGAACCCGTGGACAAAATTCAAAACTGTAGCTAGCTTATACAGCTTTCCCGTATAATATAAAACCATAATACGTATTTTCATAAATAAACAACAGGAAAATTTTCCTTGTGCACATTTTTGACAGTTTTATCTGACATAAAATAAAATTATACATTTTAAGTGAAAATTGTGTGCGTGTGTCTGTAAGTTTAAGATGAGAGATCTTCATATTTGTTGTTGTCATTTAAAATTTCTTTATTTATTCTTTTTTTTTTTGTTTCCTTTGTTTCGTAAAGGATTTTTAATATCCGTGTGGTGTAATATTCGTCAACTTCCTGACGAAATATTAATATTAACAGTTGAATAAAATCCAATAAAAGTGAGGGTAATCTCGAAACGTCAGCTTATTGTTTTTCATTTACAATATTGTGTAAGAATAAACAATATTCTTGTGACATATTTAAAAATTTGGATTGAATACGATATCGGGTGTCTTAAAATTTTATTGACAACTGGTTGTGCCGCACCGCACTTCGCTGTGGGACATTATGGTTGATCGAAGGAAATAGATGAGAAGAAGCTAGTTAATTTTATAAAATTTGATAAACCCCTTATTTGATAAACACTTAAAACTTAACACTCGTTCTTAAATCAATATCAAAGTGATGGTCAAGGACATCAAATGAGATGAAAAGGATACTTAGAGAGCTATCATTTTTTGGGACAAATTTTTGGAAATATTTTAATTGAAATTGAAATATTTGAGTTGACCTTATTCTTTTGAATTATTGTTTTGAATTACCTAATTATTTTACCATTTCATTTTTCGTCATAAATTGAGCCAGGTGTATTTGACCATTCATTTCCATCTTAATTATTTATAAGTTAAAATTATATGTCATAATCGCCAAGTTTTTAGTTTTTTCGGGTACGAAGAAACTCTTAAGTTTGTACTTGAAACACAGCTAAGAAGACTCTACGTTAAATTAACTTTCAAATGAAATAAAAAAAAATTAAAATCCGATGTCGCAGACAGACACACACACAGCGGTCAAATTTATAACACCCCTTTTTTTTAGTTCGAGGGTTAAAAAGTGGAAATTATTGACCATTTCCAAATGGAAAAATTGGCTTCGGGAAACCTGGTTTACGAAAAAATTCGGTATTTTCTAACTTTGTTATTTAGAATTTTTGAAAGTGAATCCAGTCGATTTTATTGGTATTTACTTAGAAATGATACTGAAATGTAAACTTTACCCCATGTATTGATCTTAATGTTTGTATTAAACAGGAAACAAATGAGGGTGAACCATATGCCTACGACTGAAAGATAAATAATGTATTTACAAATATTGTTTCTAATAATAATCAACAATCTATTATTTACAAACGTATATATATATTTCGATTTATGATTTGTATCTGTAAGGTAAAATACGAAGAAATAGGGTATAAAGGATAAAATTTGGCCTCCAAACAAATTGCTAACTGATAAAAATGAGATGTGTTTTTTTATATTTTATATTTAATGAAATTTTTTTGTTCTAAATTGAAAAAAACAAGAAAGTATTTTGTGTGTAAACACAAGTCAATAATATAGAGAAAAATGTCGAATTTTTTTCTCGACATTTTTTGTTTTATTTGCTTTGTTATCTATATGTCGTTCTACATATCTGTCTGTTTGCACGCTTAGTAAAAATGGCAATCAAAGTTAGTATACGTTTAATTCGAATTCAAAAAAAATTATCAATTGGCTGATTATTTTATGGTAAACGAAAATATATGAAAAGGATATGAATTTAATAGAAATTTGAAATTTTATTTTCTGTTACTTTCTCTAACTGGAACTACTAACTTTCAGGCCGCATTTAACTCCAGAACGATTGACTTTTGTGGCTTGCTAAAGATAATGAATTTAAAATGTGCTCTGATTTTTATAACAGACTTCAAACAAAAATGGAGGAGGTTATCAATTCAACTGTATTTTTTTTATGTGTGTTATCTCAGAACTTTCGACTGGGTGAACCGATTTTGATGATACTTTATCTATTTGAAATCTGGTGCTATATTAAACTCAGTCGGGTTTATTGTTTTTTATACCATGCATATATGTAATATGCAAGGTATATTAAGTTTAGTCCCAAGTTTGTAACGCTTAAAAATATTGATGCTATGAATAAAATTTTAGTATAGGTGTTCATAAAATCACCTAATTAGATCATTTCGGTTGTCTGTCCGTCCGTCGGTCCGTTTGTGGACACGATAACTCAAAAACGAAAAATGAGACCGAGCTGATATTTTTACAGCGTACTCAGGACGTAGAAAGTGAAGTCGAGTTCGTAAATGAGCTACATTGTTCAATTGGGTCTTGACCTATGGTTCCGTAGGACCCATCTTGTAAACCGTTAGAAATAGAACAAAAGTTTAAATGTAAAAAATGTTACTTATCAAAAAATAAACAACTTTTGTAAAAAACATTTCTTTGTAAACATTACTGTTTACCCGCGAGGGCGCAAATAATTCGTAAATTGTATAGAATGCATTATATAAATTGTATATGTATGTGCAGTGTGAAAGAGTAATCAACACAATTTATGCATGGTATTTCAACAATTAATTCATTCAATTGTTTGTTTCCACTTGTTTAAATAATTTTTCATTGTATTTAAACTATATTTATGTAGATAAAACTACTGGTATTTTTATTAAAAATTAGATATGAATAAAATTCCAGTTTAAAACAATAATTGATTTAAAAAATCCACTTAATTTATTTGAAATAATATAGCAATAAATTTAAAATAAATTAAAATAAAAACAAAACAAAAAACAAAATATAAATAGCATAACTACTTTATGGACAATTCAATATTATATTACTTTGAGTATGGATGAAATCAACATTTGTAAAACCAGAATTTAATAATAATTTTATTTGATCCTAATAACAAAAGCTCTTCGCACTTGAACAGGTTATGTTACTGAATAATAGTGTAGAATTTATAATAACATTTACACTGGTTGTCTCTCATTTACAAAGCAAATCGCTATTATTAATTTATTGTAACGAAAATCAAGATCCCAAACCCAAACTTTTAGATGCTCATGTTGAAAGTAATACAATTAAGCCTGTATGTTGGTTTATAACAGACAAATTTTTCAGTTCGTTTGTCTTATACTTTGTTGCAGCAAAAGTTAATTTTTATACCATTTATATATGTACCTGGATGACCGAGCTTTGTTTGTTATGTTTTTTTTCCGAGCCGTTTCCGAGATAAATGACGTTTTCAAAAGTGAAATCTAGCTGGATCGATTTTTGCCCCCGAAACCTTCTGCATACTAAATTTTATGGAAACAACTCATACTCAGCGGTATTCGAGCCTAAAGTTAATGAGATAAAACGATAGTTTTTAAAAATGAATCCAAGCTAAATCCATTTTTCACCCCAAAAACCCCCTGTACTAAATGTCTTGCACACTTGTTGAGCCGTTTATGAGATTCCTTATATATATTATACAAGAATTGCTCGTTTATGTATATCAGATATATCAAGGTATACTAAGTTGAGTCCCAAGTTTGTGACGCTTCAAAATATTGATGCAACGAACAAAATTTTGGTGTAAAAACACCTGATTCGTCGATTTTTGATTTCCTGCCGGCCCGTCTGTCTGTCTTACAATAGGATAACTCAAAACCGATAAGTGTTATAAGAAATTCAACTTGAATATTTAAAGCTTCTTGATGCCTCCTAAAATATTGATCATATTATAAGAAATAAAAAGTTTGTAGGATTTCAACAATTTTATACAAGATTTCAACATTTTTACAGTTTTTATTAATAGCACAATCAAAAAACCTCACTTTTTCATACCCGCCCAGAGCCCCAAAATTTGGTAAAACTTATTCAAAATAATATTATGAAAATTTTATTATTTATTGAATAACATTTTCGTGTATTTTTTTAAATAAGTAGGTACTAATGGTGATAAAATCGAATTCCAGGTAGTTTTATAGAAAGAGGATAAGCGAGAGAGAGCAATCTTTATCAATCTTTACTTTTCAACCCAGCGAAGCGGGTGGGTATCACTCTAGTGTAAACATATATACAGTAAATTTATTCTATCACTCTACACCTTGTCTGTTATGACACCCTATATTTTCCTACACCTCTCATTCCTAACATTTAGCCCCACACTCAATATAACATTTATGCATATGTAATCAGTATTGTACTAACAATACAACAAGCAATGAGAGAGTCTCATCTCATAATAATGGTTCGTTCTATTACATTATTTAACTCTTTATTGCAAATTTCAATTACATTCGATTAGTTTTGTTAGACGATATCACCATCAGTTGTTTGTTTCAGTCTATACAGAGTGTATCGGAACAAATTGTCAATAATAAAAGTTGTTTAGTAGTTGAGTATGTAAAAAAAAGTATTTATAAATACAGAGTGATTTTTTAAAAAGTTTCCCAAACTTATATGTCGAAAACGGAATTGAAAATAGCGTGAAAACCGGTATCAGCTGATTTTTAGAAGGAATGAAAATATAGTGTTTAGTTTCTTTTTATGAAGATGTTTTCATGATCAAACAGGAGTCCTTATTTATTTCTATTACTTCATTTTCGGTGTCTGATTTAATGAAAAAACTTTTTGAAATTTTGTATAGATAATAGTATATTAAGTTCATTATTAGTTGGAGCTTTTTAAGCTCCAACTTTATCCAAAATATCGGAAAACAGGTACCGAAAATTGAGGTCTAAGATAAACATTTTTCATCAAAGTTTCTATATTTCGGCAACGAATCAAAGTTTGCTATGAAATATAGGTGGTTTCCATTCCAAGCATAGTTGACTATCATGACCATCATTTTATTTGCTACGAATTTTCAGAAAATAAAAGTTGGTAGACACATTCTTTTATTTACCTCAAAAATAGAACTCCAGATGTATTAAAAAAATGTACGGAAGATCTTAAGTTTATTTTTAAAATACAGATTTGAGTTGAACGAAACGTTGAGAGAAACGGATTACAAAAATAAGCCATAATCATCATTGGGCATTGTCCAGGTCTCGTTTGGCATTAAAAATCGAGACTCCTATGTACCAAGGCTAATATCAAGGCCATGTTTTTATCCACAAGTATAAATTATTACTCATGAAAGATTTTTAACCAAAATAAGAATTGTAACTCAATTGCACTAGACGCTTCGAGCGGATTGCGTTACGTAGTTTGTACATTTCTCTGCCCATTCCTAAAAACTTCATGAAATTAGATAATAAATAGTTATTCATATTTAGCTACTACAGTTTTATTTTAGTAAAATTTCTAGATACTTAAAAAATTTAATATTTTTAGGGTATAAAGGGTACCATAATAGAATGCTGCACTATTTTGTTAGCTGATTGGAAAGATGTCAATTAACACTGCTAAAGTAAGTTGTCCCTCAAACTATTACTTCGTGTAAGGGACGGTTTCGATCGTCGAAGCAGCAACAATTTTTATCTTGGTGTCCTCATTTTGTATTCTTCTTTCAACAAAACAGCGAGTATTACGAACAATTACTTTCAATTTTGTTAAATAAATCATTGTTTCTCAAAAATCTGAATAATGCAATTTTTTGTTTGCTTATTTTCAGCTAGAGAACACGCATCTAAAATAACGGCATGCAATTTTGAATCATGCTATATATAATTATAGATGCTATTTAAATGTGAAGTTCGATTGTGAGTATGAGAGGATATTATTTTCCATAGTAACCATTGTAATAATACTAGCTAGATATCTGTGGGTATCTAGTTGTGTGTTGTTTTGGTATAATATTTATAACATTGCTGTTGTTATATACTTTAAACCATAATTTACGCAAATTTGCAATTGTTGTTATTATAATTTATCTCCCTACTCTCATTATTATTATTATTGTTATAATATAAAGCTTTGGTATCATTCTTCGTTGCTAGCTATTTGTGTACCCCATATATTTGATTTCAAAATTATGTATAATACTTGCTTTTGCCTATGGCTTCGCTCGTGATAACGATTAATTTCAATGTATGTGCTTATTCGAATAAAAGAACAGTATACTTTTCTCTGTGATAATAATTCATTTAGTGAATTCTTGAGTCATTTAGAGATCCAACCTTTACCTCACTTATCCCCTCTATTTACTGCAATATACACAATGTCAACTTTGAAGACCCAAATTCTACCCTTCAACCTGCTAATGAAATTTTGAACCTGTATCTTCAGTCTTATTAACTATATTTTGGACCTTTTTAATTAATACATCATTTTAAGCGACTAAATATTTGTCATTGAAATCAGTCGGGAGTAAAGACAAAAATAAAATGATGATAAGTAAAACTAGCATTTTTTAAAATCTTCCTGATAGTAAATGCATAAACAATTTTCTAAACGTTTTATACAGCCATAATAGAAAAATGTAGAAAATGCAATAACGGTGTTTTAATTCATTTTCTGAGGTAGCATTGTGCTCAAATAATTATAAACAATTGTTAAATATTATTAAATAGAGAAAATGTGCGCACCTTTATTAGTGCAATGTTTACAATGAATGTTAACAAAGCTGCATGAATAAAAAAGTAAAATGAATACTCTAAATGTACTTTAATAAATTTTAAAAGGGTAAAAATACAATTAATGGCTATCTGTACTCAATCAATTTTGACTATTTGTGAGAGCAAGAAAGGTGAAGGCTATAATGCGGTTGTCTTTAACAATCTTCACTTTTAAACCCAGCAAAGTGGACAGCTAACAAGCTAGTTAGGTATATTTTCTACAGCTTTATTATCTCCATTTTACACATTGTAAAAATATTTTTTTGAAAAACATCAATATCATTAATGCTTATGGAAGTATGTTCTCTATCGCGAGCTCGACAGATGGGGCTAGACAAAACAAGGCCGTGGTCTTGTGGCCGTGGCACACGCCTCTGACGCGGAAGGTCAAAGCTCATCCACGTCAATGACTAGACTTCTAGGAGACAAATAATAACTTCTTGTAAAATTTATTCGTTACAACTTAAAAACAATTTATTTTTTATTATGATAAACACTTTATTACTATTAAGAAAATGAATTCAAACTAAAAACTTAGAAACTCAACTATTGAGCATAACTTTAATAAAATTTTTTAAGAAAATTATCAAAAACTGATTCACTAAACTCATTCAATTTTTCTTTAAGCAATTAATTTTGTTGTAATATGGTAGGTACATAGATATGCTTATATAAGAATGAATCAATAGTAGTTTTACGATTAGAAAACCAAAATTTTTAATTTTTTTCTTACGTTACGAACATCGTTGTAAAACATTGTTTATAGACTATCATCAACGAATATCATTAGAAAATATTTTATCTTTATTTTGTACATAGGTACATAAATAGTTTATAACAACAATAATTAATTATTTATACCTTTATAGAGAAAATGCAACGACGGTAGTGAATTATGGTTAGTAGAAAACTCGAATCACCAATTTTATATGCGAATGTTTTATTTATGTATTTATTTTTTGTGATCATAAAGATCTTTTATTTTACGCCAAATACGACGTATTTATTTAAAATTAGTTTTAAGGTATTATGGAGTATACAGGGTGAGTCATTTTAAATTATACATCTGAATATCTTGCCAGAGGTCTACCTATTAGTTCTCCGGGTTGCTAGAATAGCCAATTTATATTATAAATGGTATGAGATATGAAGTTTAACTTTCTAATTTAAAGTGTTATTTTTCTATCTCTTACCGTTTAAGATCTAAACTGGATATTAATGAAACTCGAGGAACTAGGTCAAATCTGATGTCAGAACACGATGTCGCCCATCAAACTCAACAATTTTTGATAAAGTAATTTTTTAATAGGTGGCGCCTCTGGTGATTTTTTTTTTTTTAGTATGTACACTACAACCTTTCCAAAACTCTGCAAAGTAGAAAATATTTTTCATGTTCTGAAATTACTCTAGCGATTATGGAATTTTCTCAAACTAACGTATTTAAAAAAATCGAATAACTTTTTCTACTTTTTAAATTGAGTTTGTACAAAACTTTGTTGTAAATAGCGTCAGACATGCAACATAAAATATACCGTGCGTTACTTTCCACATCTATTGTTCAAAATCTCTTTTGTTAAACATTAAATAATTTATTTTCTTGTTTATAAACGCACAAATGTGTGTTCTAATTAAAAAATAAAATTTCTTCAAAATTTTTTCTTTGTTAAAACTAATAAAATATTTATTTGCACCATATTAATAGTATAATATCATACAGAATGTTCGATTTACATCTAGGCATATAAATATCACGAGTATGACAGAGTACATGTGTTAAGCAATGCATCTAAGTAAGACGTATTGCAGGTGTTATATAAAATTGCAAAAGTGACTTGTATCGTGGCTTATATGTTGTAGTTCTATTCAACTAAGAAACTCCCACTCTCCAAGCGTCTTACAACTATCTCAACGCATATCGAAGCTTCAGCACATGTATATAATGCTTATGGAAGTATGTATATATGCTTATTTTGTCCCATTTATGGGACAAAAGTTATCATGAGGTTAATCTTTGTTTACAGATTGAACCAAATTGAACCGTTTCTTGTATCGATCGAATCAAATTATTCGATATAAAATCGAACCACGTATTTCAAATGAGAATGTAGATCTTTGAAGATTAAGTAAACCTTTTTATTAATTTATTAAATGAATTTAAGTTTTGACTTGAAACACAAGTATTCGTCCAATATGTATGATAATGATTTGGAATTTTTTTCTTTTTTTTTGAAAAATTTAATTGGAAATTTAATGTACGTGAAATGTTTTTTATCGTTAAATTATTCGTTAAATTATTTACGACTTTCCTGTTCTGTAATAATAAATTGGAGTTACAGTTACTGAAATACCACGAGTTATTTTAACAGAACAGGAAAGTCGTAAATATATAATATTGAACTATAAAATCGTATTATCTAACTTCATTTTTCTTATAATAAAATAAACAACATCTATTAATTTGACGAAAAGAAAATTTAATCTAAAAGTCAGAAAATTTCAATAAAATAATAGAGATATTTTCATCCACCAATGTATGCATACGAAAATATTTGAACCGCTCATGTTTAAAATCCGAAAACCCGAACTGTCTAAAATTGATTCAAAATTTCAGATAGTTTAGGAGACAGAATTTATTTTCTATTTCCATTCAACAAAATAATAGGCTGTGTTTGAAAATAATTCTGCTTATGAAATACAAAAGTAATGTATAATATTGAATTTCTAGGATCGATTTCGATTTCCAGCTTAATTTGCACTTCAGAATTTTTCTTTAACTAAACAGTAATATGCTCCATGTTGAAAAATCATTTGAAGAAAAACGCAGCAAATTTTGAAATTAGATACCTACCATTGCTTGAATCCAATAAAATTCAATATTCAATGCATTGCACTGAAGTACGTCAGACATCGATATTCAGTATAAAAATATGATTATTATATTTTCGAAATAACCAACCTTATCAACGAATTTTCCATTATTAAAGTTTTTAATGTATTGTCATTGTTATTCATTCGAATTTTTATTGAGTATGAACAGTAAAAATTATTCGATAGATAAAGTTTTTATACGAATTAATCTTTTTTATTTTACATGCTATTCCCCAAATTCTTTATATACATATATATAAATTAATTTCAAACAAAAAAAAGAAAACAACTTAATGAAACACAATACTACTGTTTTTTATTGCTGTTATTTCTTTACAGTCTTGTAATAGAATACACACGATATAACACTAACACTGGGTGTTTAAAAGTTAAGATAACATTATCTATCACGAGTCCATGTAGTGTGCTTTGTTTAGAAATTTAATGAAAATTTTTATTTGAGAATAAATTACAACTTAGTTCTTCAGTCAGCACTGCAAAATTACATTTTACCTGGAAACAATTTTTTTTTAAGTTTATAAACTTTTGCATGAAAAAAAGCAATGGTACTATTATATTTTTTCAAAACAATTTTTTATTCTACCACATTTTTCTAGCGTACAATGTGTCCCATGAATAGATTTAAAAACTTTGTTGTCCCTCTTCTCCAAAACTACTACAGAAGGAGAGTTGAAAACTTTTAGATAGTTTTAACTAGAGAGTCTTGCGATAGATTTTTTGGAAAACGAAAAAAAAAATTCTAGAAAATACTTCAAAAACTAGAATTAATTAAAAATTAATTTAAAATTTATTAAAAATAATGAATGCATCGATATTCAAAATTGTCTATACAAGGTACTTCAACAATTAACTCAATCAATGTTTACTCTGTTACTGTTTGTACTGTTAAATTATAGAATCAGTAACACAATCATTAACTCACAATCATTAACAGTCACTTTATCGCAAGCTTTGAGATACTCCTATGCTTAAGAAATTGATGTCCCCTCGACGCATCTATCATTAAAATTTCTATTTCAAATCATATTTTTGAATTCCGTAATTCCGTATAAATGTGAACTATTTTGAGATTTTGTCTGTGTAAATCGTCATTTTAAACAACTTTTGTTCGAAATTGTTTATAATATAATATATATTTATTTTTTTTCTATTTTCAGGGTAAGTTGTTAAGAACTTTCACGGTAAGAAATTTTTTTTATATCACTATGTCAGTATCGGTGTGAACGCTATAATGATTAGACCATGGAGGCAATGGGAACATTAGCAATAGTTATGATTAAGACCAGTCAATGCAGTATTGGCGTCAGACCCATACTGGTTGGCGATACCCACAATATTTCTGGTTGATAGCTATATTCAATACTGTTATATTATTTATGCTAACATAGGTACTATAGTACCTATACCATACTAGCATTGTAGTAAATGCTAAACATTTTTTACTGAGGAAATTTTTCATGGTTTTGCCATAGTTAAATTTGCTCGCAAGTTGAAATTCATTTCATGTTAAATGATCCTTCTAATGGGAGAATAATTATTATGGATGAAGAGATAGAGACGTATTCTGCTCGTGATCTCGTAGTCCTTCCAATATTGATGTCATTATATAAAAGGGATGTGGGAGAAAAGGATGTGTAAAGGGGATGTGAGACCCTCGCAATCTCCACCCCCGCATCAGTGATATTATCCGCTATTGCCGAAAAAAGTTCCCTCACACCCCTTAACATAATGACAACAACATTGGAAGGACTACTGATCACGATCAGAATACGTCTCTATCTCTTAGTTCATTAATATTACTGAATTTTGGAACACACGGTATATAGTAATTTTCCCATTTTATGATATCCTTGAATAATTTTCTAATCTAATATAAAACGATATATATTATTACGTTGAAATTAAAGTTTAATAAAACTTTATGTGTAAAAATTTTATGATGTCTGCAAATGATATAAAATATTTTAACTCATTTGGATTCAGTTTGAGAGAGACATTTCAAGCGACTAAATAATCAATAATTTCACCACAGTCAGCTAAAATTAACAATAGGCAGTAGAGGTAGTTATAGGTAATAATAATATATATATGTAGCTTATAGTGTATTTTTAATAGCTATCATATTCTGTCTATACGTATACCTATTTACCCGTATATATGTAGGTGACGGATTTTATTACTATGATAACTTTTTAAAGTATAGATATTATAGATTTTATGAATCTCATAACTTTTCGACAATGTTACAAGAAAATCTCATTTATGATTTTCATTTATCTGCATTTTAATCGATTAAATTAAATTATCATTTTATTATTTATACGTATTTTAAATAGTCAATATTTATTCTAGAAGGAGCTAACGACAACTCGTTCGCATCGGTGGTTTGTTTAATGCATAATAATGGCTAATAATGTAGTTTTTTTGGCGAAGACAAGCATTAAACACTGCTGTTTACAACTTATTTTTTTTTTTACCATGTATATATGAAATATATCCAAGTATACTAAGGTTTAATCCCAAGTTCTTAACGCTTAAAAATATTGATGCTACGAATAAAATTTTTTATAATGGTATAGTTGTTCATAGAATCCATTTTCGGTTGTCCTTTCGTCTGCTCATCTGCCCGGGTGTCTATGAACACGATAACTCTTAAACGAATATATAAATCTAGCTGAAATTTTTATAGTTTCACATTTAATAATACCATTATTGATAATTTGACACCTGTATTGATAAGTGATTTAATTTAAGAATCCAATTTCATTCAATTTTAAAAGTTTTAAAAGCTCGTTTAAAAAGAGCAAGTGGCTTTAAATCCATTTGTATATTTTATTTTTTGAATACTATTATTGTATGTAAATAAAAAATATTGTGTTTTGTATGTATAACAACACACAATTTAAACTTTTATTACTACTAATAAAGTCTTTTATTATAATACTTTCAGAATGTACGGTCTGAAATGATTTTTGTAGACTACGAAGTTCAGTTCAAACTATATATAGATTTTCATTCAACAATTTCTTTAATATTATTATACAATACCTACTATTTCTTTCAGTACATTGTATGTACTAAACAATTTGACAAATAAATTTTCTCACAAAAAAAAGAATAAATAAATAAATTTATATTTAAAAGAGAATTGCAACTTTTATTATAACCATTATAATCGAGGAAATGAAACCAATAAAACCGTCTAACTGAGGAATCGTCTCCCCATCAGTAGATACGGATGGGAGCCGGTTTAAAATGTTTGTCTGAGTGTACTCAAAAATGTCATATACATGAGTGCTTGTACTTTTTCGATTTACGCCCATGCGGCCGGGCAGAAGTTAGCCCCAAGAAAATAAAAATTATAACTTTTGGATGAAATTTAAAATTTGTATGACCAACAATCATTTTAAAATAATTTTTTGTAAATATTTTTGAACCAAAAATTATAATTTTTATTTTCATGATATTTATAAAAAAATTATTATAAAATATTTTAATTTGTTTGTTTGAGTGAGTGCTATTTTACTTTAATTGAAAATCTTCATAATGTCCAAAGAATCTCAAGTAAGCTGCCTTTGAGAACATTTGTTGTCTGCTGAGTTAACACTTTGTATATACTGGGTGGATCATTTTCATCGAAAAGTCTTGAAGAGTGGCCAAAATACTGAAAATTATCCATAAAAATGTTGACAGAAAAGAGGGACATCATTGAATTTAACAAAGTAAATTTAAATTTTCCCTTCAGGGCAGACCAAAAGACATCTCATGTTCGCTACTGTTTAGTTGTATATTTATAGAAAATGAAATATTTTCGAAGATTTCAAATCGATGTTCTGATATTTAAAGATCGCTCTAAATATTTTTAAATTTCCAATTATAGTAGCAAAGATCTAAAGTATAGTTAGAAATATCAAAAAATTCTGAGCTACTTTTAAATATCCAAATATTTACTTCAAATTTTCGGTGTTTTCATCATTTTTATTGTAGAAAACCGTAATTCAACGAAAAAAAAAAAAGAAAATTTAAAAAATTGATTACAGCCGAAAAAATATTGATCGACTTCGTTAGTCTCTCTGGCCTTATTTCTATTTTTTAGTTAACCTTCAAGAAACCTTCAAAAAAATAAAATTTCATTAATATTGAAGTTCCGATATCACTCGACAAAGCTTAGAGTACCTGCTATACTTGGAAATTTAAAAAAAATTCTGAGATACTTTTAAATATCAAATTATTTGTTTAAAATTTTAAGGACCCTCATAATTTTTATTGTAGAAAAAAGTATCGCAACCAGAATAAAAAAAAGATCGACCTCGTAAAATTAATTTTCTGAGCTGTCCTATGGAGGGGTCTCTTAAGACTTGATAAACTGACATATTTTCATACGCTAAAAAAAATTGGTTTTTTTGGGGCCACCTATATGTGTATGTTTTCTTAACAAAAACAATACAACGTTATCTTTAAAAACAATGTAACACATCTGGAAATAATAATAAACGTCCTTATTACTTTTGGACGAGTTGTTTTGTACTGATGTACGTACAAATACGACTTATATAATATGTATGTCTGTATAGAGTAATCATAAGAAATGGCAGGCAATAGTTTGCTATAATAGGATCTAGATACTCATTTATACTATTTTGTGTTGTGATGTGATTTGTATCGCACCATGAAGTTTTATTGACGATATAATTAAACAAACTTGAATTTTCTGTATCATATAAATACAGATAAATTTTATTTTTATTACGATCTTAAGTATTCCAACTATACCAAAATAGTATTTTGTTATTCTATGTGCTAATGAAACATAATTTACTTTAGATGAAAAAAAAAATAGCCACGAAAGTATTATTTTAATTATTTTTTGGTTTAAAAGTTACATTATTTATTTTTATTAATATTATGATTTTCTATATTTAATTCTGGTAGCATATTCACTTTTTAAAAGAACTATGAAAAATAAAGGCCAAACGGTGTGACAAATATCAATAAAATTCCATTTATAAAAGTTTTTATTATTGTGCAAAGAAGTGAAATTTACCAAATTTAAAAAAAACCCCGACAAATTTTTCGGGAACGGAATCCTTAACTCGCACTTGCCACATATATACAATGTATAAGAATACTCTCCATTAAATTACTTTTTCCCTGAAAGCATTTTGAAGATCGTCGTCAATTTTTTTTTTTTTTTGTGGATACGGAACCCTAAATTTGCACTTGAAACATAGCTTTAACACTCTCCGTTAAATTACCGTTCAAACGAAACCAAAACCAAAAAAATTAAAATCGGTTCGTCTGTTCATGCGCTACGATGCCACAGATAGACACACATACATAGCGGTCAAACACCCTTTTTTTAGTTCGGTTAAAAAATTTAATTTTTTCATAATAATGTTCGTAAATATGAGACATCAATTATGTCGATATTTCCAGAAAATTTAAGTTTTAGGACAAATCATTTAATCAAAAGACAAAAACCAATTTTAAATCTGAGATATCTTTTATACATTGCATTTCTGAATAAAATTAAATCTGATGATTTAAATGAATCAGGATCCATCTTCAATTTTAAAGGATGCCCTACAATGAGATATTCCCCATCTCTTTTCGTTCTTATGTGACTAAATTATAATAATATACTTTAATTAACATAATATTCATAAATTTCTCATTTAACTTATATCAAGTTTCTGATTATAATAACAAATATTAATATAATTTTAATAAAAATCTTGTTTAAACAAATAATTATATTCTATAAGGTATGTGTTTCCCTGTTTATATATATAAAGGGTATCGCACCAGAAGGATATACTCGCCAAATTTTTCGATTTTGAGAATTATGTGTGTTAAGTAATAAAATACAGGGTGTTCTCTTATTGATAGCAGAAAATTATACCAGTAAATTAAGCTTATCAAGACAAATGGGAATGATATTTACAAAATTTTGATTTGAGGCCTTATTCGGGAGATGTGACTATGGGAAAAATAGAAGGATTTATGCATTTACAGAACAATCAAACTCATTGAACGTAGTAGGTTTCACTTTAGAATAAAGAGGGGACTATCATAAAACAATCATTGATTTTATTAAGTAGGCAATACTAAAAAATCTATTTTGTTATAAAAAAAAAAAATTACATATTTATCAAATTATTTCACCAATACTGAGACGCTTAGATGTGGGAAGTATCATACTATATACATACAGAGTGGATTAAATTGTGTATTAATACCAGTACGATACATTGCAGATAAAAGGTGTGTAACGTCTGATTCTAATTTCTTTTTTCTTTAAAGCAAGATCCATGGTTACCGTCTCGAACCAATTACCCTCAGAAAGTGTGCTTCAAGACGCCCAGCAAGTTATTGTCATTTCTTCTCCATGTTTCAGCATTCATATGTAAGAGCAACTACTTAGAAGTGCATGATTTCTCTTCTTAAAAAAAGCAAAATATTTTCGTACAAAAAACAAAAGGTTTTCGTGCAAAAACGAAGCGTACCAAAAGAGGGTGTTTGTTTGGATTAATAGCTATCAAATTCATACAGATAAGAAATCACAACTCCATTAGGATCCCTGTGGTGATCCAGATTACTGTAATAGAAAAACATGAAAAACGTGTTTTTGGATTGCTTCAATATTGGCTAATTCTACGGCCGTATGAACCATAACACCTAAAAAATAAACAAATGACACAGAAATGAGATGTAACTTGAATACCAAAGGTACTTGAAATTCAATTAAAAATTAAAAAAATATTATAAGAGGTATAAAAAATCACATTCTAAGAGTAGGTAAAATTTTAATCGGCCCAAAAGTGGTGTTTTGAAAGGAACGCTCTTCTGGCATAAGGCCCTTGAAATGTTATGTTCCTCATTTCATTTTCTTTCCTATCTCTAACATGAATTCTTTGTAAAATCTGTATATGTTTGAACATAAATAATAATCTATATATTATTATGTGAATGTAGGTATAATTTACTTTGTTGCCTTAAGAAATGTTTCCTTTAAAATATGAGTGAGAACAAGTCTTGTTCATAAATATTTAAATATTATTGTTTTAAGTGTGTCTACAATCAACTTTTCATTATTTCTCTTGGAATTATAAATAAATTTTCTAGAACTTTCATAAAATAATATTGTATCTAAATAATTTTTGTTGATTGTTTCAAATAAATTTTATATACGACAATAATTATTTATTTTCATTAAAATTTTACTTCTTTTTAAGATTGTAAAACACATTCTGGTAAAATGAAGCTACACTGCTCTACCCCCAGTTGGTGGTTATATTTAGAAGTTATTTTTTGTCAATTTATTTAAATTTTAATTCGTATTTTTATTCTTATATATATATATATATATATATATATATATATATATATATATATATATATATATATATATATATATATATATATATATATAGCTTGGAACTGAACTTACTATACCTTAATATATATATTACATATATACCGGGTTTAATTACCAGAAAAAATAGTATTCAACTTTTTACCAATAATGTAAAAATTTATTGTCACTTCTTGCGTTAATCTCGATTATTTTTAGCCCCAGAACTAAAAAAAGGGGTGTTCAGAGTTTGACCGCTATGTGTTTGTTCGTGTGTTTGTCTGTCTTTGGTATTGTAGCGCCTAAACGGACGAATCGATTTTAACTTTTTTGGTTTCATTTGAAAGGAAATTTAACGAAAAGTGTTCTTAGTTATGTTTCATGTGCGAGCTTAGAGTTTTTACCAAAAAATAAATAAAAAATTGGCTGTGATCTTCAAAATTGATTCAGTTTGGAAAAAGACTCAATTCATTTTGAAAAGTAAAATGGTAAAATAATTATGTAATTCAAACAATAATTCAAAAGAACAAAGTTAACTCAAATATTTCAATTGCAATTAAAATATTTCCAAAAATTTGTTCCAAGAAATGGTAGCTCTCTAAGTATCCTTTTCATCTCATCTGATGTCCTTGACCATCACTTTGATATTGATTTAAGAAGGAGTGTTATAAGTTTAAAGTTTTTATCTGTGCGTCTGTGTGTATCTCAGTGACATCGTAGCTCCTAAACGGTCGAACCGACTGGGTTGAGAACAATTTATAGCTAAGTTTCCAAAAATCGGTTTACAAAAAATAACCGGGGGTTTTTATTTTATTATATGGGGGTTTTTGAATTTTGTAAATTTCACTTGTTAACTGAAGTACGAAAAGAGTTTTTTGTTCGTAGTTAAAAAAATAAATGGATTTCCAAATTAAAAAAATAACGATTTTTTATAAATTAATTCATCCATCACCCTCCATTATTCACCATTTATTATGATTTAAAAATTATAATATAACTTTTTTTTTCCTGAATATAATAATGTAATTTTAATAAAAATCAGTGTCAATCACTTTGAACTCGATTTGAATAATAAATCAATAATAAAAACAGAAATTTAAAATCACGTTACCACAAGTATATGTTTATGTGTATGTGTGCAGGCAGCATGATTTAAACATGACATTTTTACTGAATTCGTTGTCGTACAAAGTGTTCATTTCAGAAGTATCCACACTGTATAACGCTTGATCTGATGTGATTATTAGCTTCCCAGAGCATTTTGAAATCTCCAGTACAAACTTGGGACAAAAGGTACAAAGGTACAAATTTCCACGGTTTCAAGGCCGCAATATCCGAATCAAACCTTTTCAATGGATGTCTGTATGTTTGTGTGTGTACGTATGTTCATTCGGATTCTTTCGCCTCGATTATCTCGCGAACCAGGTATGACATTAACACGTGACTAGTTTATTTGACGCGAAATCGCGTATTTAGGAACTGAGTTTTTAGCAGAATTAGTTGAGCCGTTTTTTAATGGTAATAAAAAAACTGGAAAAAACTGAATAAACAGAATCTGAAAAGTGGATAAAACACATTTATCTATGGCGATAATGATCGTTCCAGCATTAAAGCTACAGTAAATGTTCGAAGAATAATCTATAAAGGCTAGCAAGACATTTTTTTTAATGTTTTTTCCCCTCTTCGAAGTTAGTCGTGTGGACTCACACGACAGGGGTTGCACTCACACGACTTCAATACCACATCGACTATCTACTGTCAATTTTTGTTTTGATTGAAAACACGTCTATTTATAGATCGAGGGGGAAGTTTAAAAATGATACCGAGAGAAATTTAGGTTTCACCCTTCCGCCCCCAGCCACGACTTTCTATAAAGAAATTTCAAATAGCACTCTTCACCTTGTCATACATCTTTGAAACGGCATGATATTCTACATTCAACCATAGAAAAAAAAATGAATTCGATCGATTGGTTCTTCAGATAGACTACACAGAAGATGGAAGTTGTGAAATCAATTATTATTAGCAAAAAATTGTGGATTGGATACACTGTTGAATTTAATTACAGTCATGAGAAATTATTTTATGACATGTTCGAAATGACAACCATTGTTTTCTAGATAAAAATACATTCTATTCAATCCCAAAAAAGGTGGTTACTTTTGAAATGAACACACTGTATTATGATACTGGTTGATTGGGAATATTTATCACTTATTTTCGCGTTGTCAAACCTTACTAGAACTATATTACATCCACACAAGTGTCTGATAATTGCGCAGAATAATCATAAATGTTTTGCGATGCACAATAATGATTCTTGAAATGAGGGGATCTTGTTTAGCCTGAAAGTGGTAATAAATTACTGCAATCAACCTGTAAATATGTTCACTATAAGTAGCTAACATTCAGTAACAATTCAAGTATGTGATGTGGGTGATCGATGTATTTTCCAGGAATCGTGTTTCATATTATATAAAGCTCAATGTAGATATGCGGTTGTTGTAATTTTGCTCGGTTGATTGTGCTTTGCGTGAATAGCTTATATTCAATGTACATATATACATACTTACAGAGTGTACACCTTGCCGATACGAGATAACAAGAGAACACACAAAAGTTTTAAACCGATTTTTTGAAAATCACTACATAGTATAAAACAAAGTCGCTTTCTCTGTCCCTATGTCCCTTTGTATGCTTAAATCTTTGAAAATACGCAACGGATTTTGATGCGGTTTTTTTTAATAGATAGAGTGATTCAAGAGGAAGGTTTATATGTATAATAACATCCATTAAATAGTGGAGAAGTACTGCTATTTTTGAGGTTTCTAATGTGATGTCGTAAATAATTACATTTTTTCCGCATACATTGCAAACGCAGGCTGAACCCTGCGAGTTTTATCAAAATAATGTACTAAGTATTGTACACATTGAAAAGGTCTACAGAAAAGTCCGTGATGGTATATGTCTATCTCTTATGGATAACCCACAATAACTTTTTTTTGTCATTTACTTTTTACGACAAATAATGGCTATTTTTCGAAGCGATTTTAACCAATACAGCATTAATCCTTAACCAATTAGCAGGAAATCTTCATGGTATAGGGAAAGGGAGATTGTTTTACTCCAAATTTAACGCGTGCGGGCCACGGGTAGTAATGAATAAATCAAAACTACTGGATCGATTTTAATCACATAGGCTATATATTTTATACCCGTGCGAAGCCAGAGCGGGCCGCTATGTTTTTATATACAACGTTCACAGTTTTTCTGTAGTGTATTTAGTATCAGCATTGCACCCGTGCGAAGCCGGGGCGGGTCCCTAGATATCTATAAAATATTCTCAATCAAGTCGATTCGACCGTTTAGGGGCTACTATGCCACTGAGAAACACACAGACGCACAGATAAACACTTTAAACTTATAACACTTCTTCTTACACCAATAGCAAAGTGATGGTCAAGGTCGATAGATGAAATGAAAAGGATACTTACAGAGCTATAATTTTTTGGGACAATTTTTGGAAATATTTTAATTGAAATTGAAATATTTGAATTAACTTTGTTCTTTCAAATTATTGTTTTGAATTACCTAATTATTTTAACATTTTACTTTTCAGCTATGTTTATTTGACCATTCATTTCCATAGTAATTATTTATATGTTAAAATTATATTTCACGCTTTTCCAAACTTAATCAATTTTCAAGATCATCGTCTATTTTTTGGCTTTTTCAGGGAGAGAACCTTTAGCTCATACTTGAAGGCTAAGAACACTTTCCGTTACATTACATTTCAAATGTTTCCAAAAAATTAAAATCGGTTGAACCGTTTAGGCGCTACGATGCCACAGACAGACACACACACGCACACATAGCGGTCAAACTTATAGCACCGGTTTTTTTAGTTCGGGGGTCAACAAAATAAGTATATGTATACCTGTAGTGATCTGATAGGCTGATAGTACACCCGGTATACACATATGGAGTAATATCTATATGTATTATATATGATGCTTGCCTATGACTGTGCGTGACTAAATTATTCACTGTAAAGTAGCATTATGTGCCACCGTAGTATACATGTAGCTACATAAATATGATGATAAATCAAATGAAATTTACGGGCTGTAATTACTTTAATATCGTTTACCATACATTTGAATGTATAAATGGTTTGACTTTATTTATAAAATATTTTTTAAGATTAAGTATCTCTCTCTGTATTTATTCAATAAAGAGTATTTAATAGAAATTTTTCGTGTTTAATGCTTTGTTTTGGAGAAATCTATGAAAACATATCATTCATCTACCGTTTTCCCATAAAAGCATTGTTAAATATGGCTACTTTTGAAGTCATTTATTTATTTAAATAATCGGGAAACTCTCCATACGTGATGAAAAACCGCTTCTGACACATTTATCTAGACATAATTCCGGATTCAACGAGCTCTCACACTTATTTCTACGACCATTGCTTTAATATTTCTTCAATTTGAACTTGTCGACTATCATGCATATATTTGATACATAAGGGCTGTTTGTCATCAATTTTTGAATTAAAGAGACTAGAGAATATTTTGAGAATGAGAAAACCAAATTCAATACAAAGTTTCATGCCTGCTTACGAAAGCACTAAAGCTTGAACTATTTATTTGAAAAATTATATGAATAACTAGGGCGTGTTCAGTATTCAGTAACAACTTGCATACTATACGATATAATATAATAATGTTTTTTTATTTCGATATATTTTAGTACAATTTATTTGGTGGTGTAATGGAATTCGGTATAGATAATACATTTTCAATAAAAAAAAGTATATATCAATGTTTGAAAACTGATCGACACTAACATTGAGTGATGACAATACAAAGTGGTCCATCTTCTTTGTTTATTCGTGGCAGTCTATAAATTCTGAATACTGATTTTGTATCAATATTATCAAAATTGAAATTCAATATAGTGTTATAAATTTATTGTTCACTAGATACCCACCCGCTTCGCTGGGCTTAAAAATAAAGATTGCTGTCGCTTATAATCTTTCTATAACACTCGAAATAATGGTAAGCATTGTTTTACACAGGTATGGTTATGTATGGTTTTCTATTTTTTTAAATGTATAATAGTCGTAATTATTCATTGAGTATATCAGAAAAGATGGCCGTGAAATATTTAATATTGATTATTTTTACAGAAATCTGTAATTTATGGTAATGTCAAATGGCTACTTTTACAGAAATCTGTAATTTATGGTAATGTCAAATTAAATTGATTTAAAAAATTTTGTTTTATTAATATATCTTTATTAAATGTTTCTCAAGCGGTATTCTGAAGTATGAGCTATATTGCTGTACAGTTTCATTAAAAACTATTCGCTAGGTTTAGCGTGAAATCGTAACATATACAAACAAACAAACAAACAAACAAACATTCCTTTATAATATATAAAGATTATATGAGTGTCGCTTATGCCGTTTATGAGAGTGTGACTTTTTTGGCTTTCACCATTCTACAGAATATGAATATACAAAACAGATAATTGACTGTCATGAGGCCTGTCGAAACTTCTTTCTTTTAATTATTCAATTTATAATTTATTTAAAAATGAATTTTTAAATAAACTATAAATTGAATAATTAGAAGTGATCCACAAAAATATTGTGAGCCTGTGTGTGGTTTATTAAACGATACGAAACATTGCAAATTCTCCCTGATTTAAGTCAACAATGAAATATTTTCCAACATCTTACGAGATAGAAGCAAGAAAGTGAGACACCCAAATTGGCTACTTTTTTACGATGTATATCAATCCTCTTTTTCTGTCATATCGCTTAAAAATTTGCATAATCAAAAATACACTATGAAACCAAAAGCCATCATAATATGGAACATTCATAATGACACATTTGTATTGAAAAGTGGAAAAACAAAAACCTTGAAACGAAAAAAAAAAAAAAAAGGAATTAAATCAATAATCTACTCACACCTATGGTGGTGAATAGCAATCAAACCAAAATAAATTATATATAAAAAAAAGTGAATTATTCTTCTTCAATAAATAATTTTTACGCAATAAAAATGTCAATCATTATTATTCTTTTGTTTTATATTTTAAGATACAAATTGAAGAAATATTTACTAATCTCCATTTCCCATCCAACTATTCTTAGTTAGTGGTTGAATAATAGGTGGATGAATGAATATTATAGTATGTTTGATAACTTTTCTTTGTATTTCTACTCTCATACATGAAATATATTCAATATAATAATGAATAATATAAAAGATTCTTCTTGTGTTTCAATAAAACATGAGCTTCAAAAGTTTTTTTTTTTTTTTTTTTTTTTTTTTTTTTTTTTTTGACAGCTTAAATAAATATTATATTATGTAAATTTGTTTCTCATCAAAAACTTAAAAAACAAGAACAATAACTATTTTTGCATTTCTAAGAAAAACATATTTTTATTCTTTTGTTGTTTAGTATATTTGGATCTTTTGATTGTAGATATTTTATAAATTAATTAACTTTGATGGAAAATAATTGCTTCCGTAAAATTCGAAAAAGAAAAACGAAAATGTCTTTGAAGTAATATTTATTTATAAAATAATAACTGACAGACTGTACATACGCACAGCTCAAAATTCTGGGACCAAGGTCACAAAGAATTGCTAGTGTATTCCTTTCACACTGTTGAAGAGCACTAAGAAAGGATTTTTGGATATTTAACTCCTGAGGTGGTAAAAAGAGTATGGAAATTTGTTTTCAAATCTATTATTTTTAAATCAACTACCCCATTCGATATAAAACAATGTTTCGCCTGTAGAAAAGTTCATGATAAGCGAGTAATATGGACTATGTTTTATTTCCAAAACGAACATTTAAATTTTGCTACCTTTATCATTCAACTAAGTTCCATTCAACTAAAATTTATTCATTCTTTTTTAAGAATGTGTCCATTGGATAAAACCTGTCATAAAATAGGATGGCGAAAATGAAAAGAAGGAAGAGGTATGCTATCATCGAATTTGAATGTCAAAATATCTTTCTTTCTTTACTTTTTGACAATGATTATTTATTTAAACGCAACCTATTACCTCAGTTTGTAAAGGCGTAACCAATTCCGTCCGCGCTATGCTTAGGATAGTTGTGATGGGCTGATTGTAGTGCATGGTATTTGCATGAAGGAGGTGCACTCAGCCCCTGAAATTGAGGAGCTGATAAATGAAAGTATCAGCGGGAAAGTGGTAAAACATATATATGGTATAACAATGGTCTCTATACCTAAAGTGTGTCCTTCGTGGACAGCCAATATAATCTAACCTAACCTAACCTAAACTAACCTTACCGCAACCAATCAAATATCTCTACAAAAATTTTACATATTTTTCCTACAGACCCTACTCCGAACTGAGCCAAAAATATTGGCACTTACATAATGACCAGGTTTTACAAATAATTTAATTTGTTCGGTTTGAAAGGTAAGGTTTGGTATAAAATGATATCATTGAATTTTTGACTTTATCTAACCATTCCATGGTAAATTGAATAAATAAATATTAAATTAGAATATAGTTTTCTCATTTCGTAAAAGTTTAGGTATAATATTGAATTAAATATGTAGGTACTTATTAAAACCTATCATTTTGTATAAAATAGTACCTACTAATTCAATGTAATTTTAATACGGTTTTAATAAGTAATTTTGAAATTTTCGGTAAAATTAACTTCTATTGATGTCCAGTAAACCTCGTATGAATAGAATCTCTTCTATATTCCATTAATGTTAAACGAATATTTTCTTGTTATGTGATATTAATAATAAACTTGAAACGTGTGCTATATTAAATTGAAGTAATCTTACATAATCAATTTTTGAATATAATATTAGAAATTTTGTTTCATCGACGCCCATTCTCTGTACACAGATTCAATTCTAAAGATAAAACACATTTCTATATAGAGAAAGAATTTCAGTTTTGTATTAATTCGATAACGGTCAAAAATGAGTACTTACCAGTGTTCGAAATTCGATCCAGAAAGTCTCTTAACTCTTCATTTCAATAAAGGATTTCGATCTAAAGAAGAAATTGTTTTATTTCGAGTTTAATAAATCAATATCAGATCACCCAGCCCACACAAAAAATCTAATTAGATTTATTATAGGTGCTCAAAAATAACATACACGGTAAAACTTAAAAAAATTAATTTTTTTCTCACAATGTACATAAGTCGTTTAAACAAAAAATATTTTAATACAAGTAAAAACAAACAATTGGCTGAGTTAATTGTTGAAATGCCATGCATAGACAGTGTTGCTTAATCTATCACATAACACATACATATATGTCACACATACATAACTGATATCCTCATATAATACATACTATACATTTTGCGCTCTCACGGGTAAACAGTACTGTTTATGAAAAAATGTTTCAAACAAAAGTTTTTTATTTTTTTATAAGAAATATTTTTTACATTTAAACTTTTGTTCTACCTCTAACGACTTACAAGATAGGTCCTACGGACCCAAGACCCAATTGACCTATGTTGCTCATTTAAGAACTACGTCCTAAGCACGCTATAAAAATTTCAGTTTGATATCTCTTTTCGTTTAAGAGTAATCGTGATGACAGACGGACAGACGACAGGTAGACAGGCAGACAGACAGACGGAAATGGGCTAATGAAGTAATTTTATAAACACTTATACCAACAATTTTTTAGTTGCACCAATATTTTTAAGCGTTACAAACTTGGGACTAAACTTAGTATACCTTGGTATATTTCATATATACATGGTATAATAAACACATTCCAATACACAAGAAATATGAATAAGCAAACTTGATAAATGATATCGCATGAAATCCATGAATAATAAATAATACCTTTTGAAACACAATTCTAAACAAAGACGTTAGCATGCAAAGAATTTTTATTATTAAAAATAAAATAATATTTCCTGTACTCAAAATTAGGTCACAATTAAAATGTAAATTTTTTGTTGTTGAAAAATATTTTGACATAACTTTGAGAATGATTTTAATTAAAAGTGATGATGTTAGTTGAGCTTGATATTTTTATTCGTAAAAAAAAATTTTATAAATAATTTAATCTTGAAGACGTATGCAAATATATTATGTATAATGCAAATTTACTAAATTAACTTAGAAAAGTCCGTGTTTGATAAAATATTTACAACAAGAGTCCAACCTGCTGAATTTTTAATGTGCGGTGGTGTTTTAATATAAGTTTTTTATAATATACTAGCAGATACCTACGTGCTTTGCTGGGCAATGCCTCCTTTAATTTTAGAAAGTAAAGTTTTGCTGACTTTGTAACTTTCTATAGGTCTAATCATTAAATTAACCTGAGTTTTATACTTTTTGGATCAAAATTACCCCATCCACCAAGTTTGATCAAATTCCAAAACAAAATTTTTTTTTCCGTTTTTCTCGATTTTTTCAAAGGGGTACACCTTTAAAAAAAAGCAAAAAATCGAAAAAAATTTTGTATCGCCAATTTCGATAAAACTCAGTATATAAGGTAATTTTAACTCAAAAGTACAAAAATCGGGTGCATTTGTTGACTGGTCTAATAGTTTTTGAGATACGGGCCAAAATCGATCCAAATATTGCGATATCACAGAAATTCTGCATCCAATCATTAAATTAATATGATTTTTGTACTTTTGGGCTCAAAATTACCCCATCCACCAAGTTTGATCAAATTCCAAAACAAAATTTTTTTTTTTGTTTTTCTCGATTTTTTCAAAGGGGTACACCCTTAAAAAAAAGCAAAAAATCGAAAAAAATTTTGTACCGCCAATTTCGATAAAACTCAGTATATAAGGTAATTTTGACTCAAAAAGTACAAAAATCGAGTGCATTTGATGACTGATCGAATAGTTTTTGAGATACGGACTAAAATCGATTCACATATTGCGATATCTCAGAAACTCTGCATTCAATCGTTAAATTAACTTGATTTTTATACTTTTTGGATCAAAATTACTCTATCCACCGAGTTTCATCAAAGTCTAAAATTCCAAAACCAAATTTTTTTTTGCTCTCATCTTGTTCTTCTAAAATATGTCAATCAGTGACCCCAAAATCCCCCTGGGTAATTATTTTTAGTCCATTTGGTACATTTGACGGAATAATAATTTTTTTTCAATTGAATAAAATAGTGCATCACAAAAAATGCATTTTTTAATGCACAAACGAGGCAAATTATTTGCCCATAATTTGCAATACTTACCAAGTTTATAAGTACATTCTAAAACCTGTTGCTAAAAACCGCCTCTCGATCCATCTTACTTTGGAAATCTTTACGCTTTTGATGTTAAATTTTCTCCTCTATAAAAAAAATTGATTTTTTGAAAGTCATAAAAATGCGAAACTTCCATTGAATTGAACTATAAAGTGACTGGTTGAACCTATTTATAAACGAGATAGTACAATATTTTCAAAAATAACCAAAAGCATTCTCTATGTGCTCATTTGTTGGCAGAGTATTTTAACGGTTGGATAAGTGATAATATGTGCTATATATTTTGTGATAAACGAATCGGTTCACGTTCGAGTAATAAAATGCGTTAACAATATAATATTGTATTATTATAAAATATATCTGGTTAGTTCAATATTTATTTGTACAGAATGTTTACGTTGCCACTTATTTTATTGTTTTCTTTAACGTTTACAGATTTTAAAGGTGAAGGTGATAAAAGGCATCATTCGGAGATCGATAATTGATGGAGTTTAATCCTAAAATATATAGATTTTAAAATACTTTCAAAACACGTTTTTGACAACTACACCTAAAAGTACTTAACAGCTTTCCTGATATAGTTAAAAAAATTATGTAGATAAAAAATTATCCAAAACTTTAAAGATTGAGAGTAACGAATTAGTGAGTAGCGATAAATAGGCTTTCGTTTCTAATTTCATACCAAACATAATAATAACTATTGTATACTATTTGTAATCCATATCGTTGGCCATTTATATTATATGAAGTATGAATATGTATACATGAACCCAGCCGGTCGGACTCCTCAATTCAAGTTGTATACAAACAATACATACAAATCACACACAGTACACATTCCCTCTTTCTTTTATACATAAAAACGCCCATCAAAACTCTTATCACTTCATATATTTTATATGTCTAACGAGATAGCTTACGATAGTTATAATATTCTTCATTTGATAAAGTCTACTGCTAGAAGGCCTTATCAAATGAGAGATAGAGAAATGCTTTAAACAGAATTGAGGATTTGTAATTATTAGCGAATAGGTCACAATCCGCCTTCTGGCCTTAGTGTGTACCTTAGGTATAGCCAATATAACTAAATATAACAGTTCCAAAATAAATTTACCATATTCGCACCGTGCGTGAGTTTTATTGGAGGCGTTCCAATGGTAACGATACACTACTTTAATTGTAGAGTTGTATGGATGCAAATATAATTGTATGGATTGCATTTATGATTTCCATTGAAAATTTAATATTATTGTCTCACAAATTTAAATAAATAATTATGATAATTTACATTTGAAAAATAATATTTGTGCACTTTGATTTCTTATCTTTACAATTTTTAATGCATTAAGTTTAATTTATTAGTGTTTTTCAATAATTTTAATTTGACATTTTCTATAACATTAACATGTAAAGAATCGCAAATTAGTCATAACAGCTTCCTTTATCGCTAAAATTTTTCACTGGAAGCGCAGGCATCGATTTTATTATCCCTACCATGACTACGCACACAACGAATAATGTATTTTGTAATATTATTAACTTTTAAAAGAACACAGCTAATTTTATGAATTCTATGAATTTAATTGAATTAATCCCTAAACAAGACTTTAATACACAATACTATTTATCTATCGTACTATTTCGATAGTACCTACAAAACTCCATATTTCCATCACCATTATTACATTATTCAAACATCCTGTACAAACATACACCATATTTAGTGATAATTGTATTTTAAAATAAATATGAATAAAGTACGTGATCAATATTCGTTTTATTTTCGTATGAAAATGTGTTGATTTTCCTCCTATATTATTATATATAAAATAGAATTGCAGCAATACGATGGATACACGCTTCTCCTCTACAATAATACATTTCTACTCTTCTCTACAAAATCGAATATGTATAAGTCTGTTAGCTCATATTGAAGCATCATTTCTATGACTCTTAAAAAACCACCGATAAATATTTCGGGTACGGAACCCTAAACTCGCACTTGCAACACGTCTAAGCACACTCTCCATTAAATTAACTTTTTCCTTAAAGCTTTTTCCAAATTGTGTCGATTTTGAAGATCATCGTAAATTTTGTAGTTTTTTTCGAGTACGGAAGATTACTCTCATTAAATTTCCTTTCAAACGAAACTTAAAAAATCAAAATTGGTTTATCCGTTTATCGGTTATCCGCTACGATGCTATAGATAGACAAACAGACAGGCGCACACACAGGCAGACAGCGAACAAACTTATGACACCTTTTTTTCAGTTCGGTGGTTAAAATTATGAATCGAGTGTCAAATTAATGAAACTAAAAAAAACTAAACTAAAGAAAAGGATTGTTATAAGTTTGACCGCTATGTGTGTGTGTCTGTCTGCCTGTGGCATCGTAGCGCGTAAATGGATGAACCGATTTTGATTTTATTTATTCCGTTTGAAAGGCAATTTATTGGAGAGTTTTCTCAGCTACGTATTGTTGATGATCTTCAAAATCAGCTTAGATTGGAAAAGGCTTTAAGGAAAAAGGAAATTTAATGGAGAGTGTTCTTAGATATGTTTCAAGTGCAATTTTAGGATTCACTACCCGAAAAATTTGTCGGGGGTTTTTTAAATTTCACTTGTGGAATGGAATTTTTGAAACGATTATTCAACTTCTTTGAGAGTTTCAACATACTGCTCTTTGTTTCAACGTATTTTATTCTCTCTATATCACACGGCAGGCAGGGAAATCGAAAAATTCTATTTGCATAAATTCAACTTTCGATGCAGAATTAAAAAACCTTTTTTCGTCATAATCAAATTGATCTTCATCAGTCCTCCAAATGGCGGACAAAAAAATAATTAAAATTGGTCCCACGGTCTTCGCGTGTATTAACACTTCAGTCACTATATACATTATTATATTTAACATATACTTATATTATTGGGAATTGATGTTACTCCGTAATGGATACAGGATGTGATTTAAAATTTACTTTTTTTTTTCTTTTTGTTATTTTAATATTTATATTTTATGTGTATTTTATTAAGCTTTACTTATATTTGTATTGAAAGTATTTACTTTAACTTTATTTGTATATAAAAAGTATGATAGATAAAATGTTGAGATTACTTTTTATTTAATTAATATGTTTTGTAATGGTATGTAACGGCAAAATGTGAATTTCAAATAAGAGCAGAGTTTCAGACTCGAATAAAGTGAGTGCTTTCATTATTATTTGCGTGCGATAAGTAAGTACTTAACTGGAATGAGTGAAAAATTGAACTTGTATAGAGCAAGCATTATAAATAATCTAATAAATAAAATTCTAATTCATTTCTCAAGAAATTTTCAGTTGTATGTGGCTACTTTCGGTTAAGAACACAAATTTCGGAAAATCAAAATAGATAATGAATAAAGTTAAAAATAAATTAATATTAATATCACAAAACTATTTATTGTGTAAGTTTCATAAAAAATAAATTTGGGCGATTTTAGGACAATAACGTTATTGAGGGATATATCCGTTAACATTAAAAGAGCTAAATATCAAATTAAAATAAACATTTTAGCTGCTCTGAATCTAGTTTCAGCATGACATCCGTATGCGTTTTTTTGCATAAACCCAATTTGGTAGTAGAATAGATGAAAAAACTAGAAGTCACTATTCTACTTCCCATATGAAGGTTAGGTTAGTCTAGGTTATATTGGCTGTCCACGAAGGTCACACTTAGGCTATAGATTCCATTGTGATATCATATGTGTGTTTTTCCACCTTCTCCACTGATAATTTCATTTATCAATTATTTTCAGAGCCCACCACAACCATTAATTAAATTAATTTTTGTTGTGATGACGGGAATCGAACCCACTTCCCGAGCAGAGCGCGAACGGAATTGGTAACGCCTTAACCAACTGAACTTCTAGGCCCCCATATGTGGAAAAATCTAAAATTTTTAATTATTCTTAATCCATTTTTGACTCATTTAGAAGCTTCAGTTTGTTGCTGATAAAATATAAATATATATTTTTAATTTTGTTTAACTAATAAACGATTTGATTGCTTGTGGAATTTGATGGTAATGTCCTGCCTAGTTCTTGTTTATGTTACTCTGTTGCATCTTGCAATACTCAAAATTACATAAATAACTTTTTTAAATTGGTTTTAACGTCGAAGAAATGCTTGTGACACACATACATTTTTCCCCAATTTTCTTTTTCAGTTGTTGATTTTTTTTTTGTAGCTTCTTTACATTCACGATCTAATTTAATTTCAATGACAACATATTTTCGGAATATTTATTCCAGTGTTTTCAGAGCTAATAACGCAATGTTTTCTTAAAAACTCATATCTTAAACGAAAACATTTTGTCAACTGAATTTCTAAAGTTACCCTATAAATCACTTGTATACCAAACTAATATAAACAAAATACCATGCAATGTCAACAAATGCACATTATCTAGCTTAGTCATGAGAAAATAACAATCGTCAAGAGATAGGAATAGCCAAATAACAGAAACCTTTCAGACAGCACAATCCAGTACCTAACATTATTTATATCAAGTAGTGATGTATACATTTTCTTATAGTATTCAAGCATTAAGATGGCCCTCCTGTATAAGTAGTAGTCAATCTTTTGCTACGAATTGTATTGTAGGTATGTGCTCTGTGATATGTATGGTAAGACATATATCAGTGTTAATAGAATGCCATGTGTGTGTTATCATATAATATTATATAAAATCGTACGAAGCTTCTGCGATGTGCGATGTATATCCTTCAACGTCTTCGAAACTGTCAAGAATTGGCAAGTTTGTTGTCATTTTTGAAGAGAAAACTTCTATAGACGTATAAGACGATATGTAATATATTCATAAAAAATAATTGGTTGGATAAAATCTCTTGATTTCGCGTCAGAAACATGCTATGAATACAGCTACAAAAATAACACCCTAGGAAACTTAAACTTTATCTATCGAAGAAAACAACTGCAATGAAATGGTAATTACAGCTGTACAATTAATTAATAACAAAGTGATTCTGATCTTTGGTAACCTCTGATTACTGTTCATAGATGGCGCGGAATTTTGCACACGCTTTCGTGATGATTTCTGCCAGTTTGCTTAACATGACAAGCCACGCAAATTAAAAGGTCACTAATTTACCAACTGAATAAATAGATAAATAAAATTATCCTTGCAGTTGGAGGAGCACTTAGGTCAAAAGGTGTACCACAGAATGATCGATCCTTATGGCCAATTTAGTCGTAAAAAAACTTGTTTTATTTAGTTTTTATACACCTGTTTTGTAGTAATAAAACTTGTTTTTTGCTCGCCTTTTTTGATAGAGAAGTCGTGTATTTTAGTTTTTTATTAATTCATTTTTATTGTATAATAATTATTGATAATAATTTGAAATTAAAATTTTATATTCAGAAATTTTTATTGAGGAACCTTAACATGGAATTTAACGGGTTTCCTTTAATATAATATATAAAGATACTTCTTGCTTTGCTAGTTGATGGTGGTGGCCTGGTTGATTTCTGATTCTCGCAACGCAACTAAAATGTTTCATATATGAAATGAATAGTGAATTTTCCAGGTCACGTATTTAATGTCTTTATTCCGGTGCATGTTATTCTGCAAGTAATGGTTGAGTTTATTTTACTTTTTTCTATTTCTTCTGCTTCGTATTCGTCTTCCATTTTTGACGCTGATGCATACATACATACCATATACATATACATGTTTATAGGTACGTAGATATGTATTGTGTTTTAACTGGATCTCGCTCTGAGTTCTCTACATATGAACATTTTATATGGGATATATAACGATATGGTTATGAGCATGTATGAATCTACTAAAACAGTTAAAGATGTTGTGGATAATCGGTTTGTTTTTCTGTTTTTTGTTCCTTTATGTCCTGCTATACATACACTGGTTTTTAGAGGATTACTACGGGACGATCTAATGTAGTTATCATCAATCGATTTTATGTAAATATGTAAACATTTTATGTAAAACTATGTTATTATTAACATTATTTTTATTCGTATGACGTGTGCATTGCTGTGTTTAATGATTATAATAAACTACACGGTACAGTACGATAATTAACCTATTTAGATCTGCCCCCAAGCAGTAAAGGAGGCCGAGGCGAGACTGGAAAGGGGCCTTATTTGAAAGATAATTTTTTTTTGTAAGAATGCCCAACTTTCCAACAATTTGCATTCAACAAATTTTTTTCACTCATCTCAATACTACCCGTGCATCTGTTGCTTTTGCTGGCATTAGCAATTAATTTCTTGGTGAATATTTTCAGAGAAAGTTGAAGCGTGATGTCACCATACGCAAAGAGGTAGGTATACTGTGAGACCATAAATGAGTTTTGGGGCACAAATTTTTTATCATTTCTTTTGATCTTGATGATTTCTAAGCGCACAAAATATAAGACCCTTCTTATTAATTATTATCAACTTTTAAAAAGTGACTGACAATAAGAAATAGAAAAATCGAAATTTATTTCGATAAATCCTAGAGTTCTCATTTAATATCTTCGATAATATAATAATAATAATAATTAGCCACTGGACCCACTAAGTGGGTATGGGCCTCTCCTCCATTTTTAAGGAAAAGTAATTTTAAATTTTTTATGTTTTTAGATTGCTGGCAAGATTTTTATAGCATTTTTCCACGCATGTCTGTCCCTTGCAAATCTGGTCCACTCGTTACCAGCATAGCGTTTAAATTCGTCCATCCATCTTATATTCTGCCTTCCTTGCCTTCTTTTGCAGTAATTAGGTGTCCAATATATTAGTTTTTTAGTCCATCGGTCATCTTGCGTTCTTAGAATGTGACCGGCCCAAGACCACTTGAGTTTTTTTGCCATGAAGACCTTATCTTCGATAATACTTATATTAATATGGTTTACCAGCCAATTGAGAATAATAAATTCCGCAAATTAGCGGAAAATTATATTGGCAGCAGATATGCATTTTAATAGTGTGAAAAATACACGACATCTTTCCCAATTTTATCCATTTTAAAACAAACATACAAATCAGAGCTGCTAGTAAATCATTATCAGCTGCGAAAAAAAAGAGACTTAAAGTTTTAAAGTTTACTAATTACCTTAAATGTATAAATATTTATTAAAAGTAAACTTGGCTCCAGTAACGTTTTTCTATTCGGCTCATTGGAAAAAATATTTTATATGTTTTTTATTTTCTTACTTATGCTATTTTCATATCAAATGTTGAATAAATAGATAAATTGAACCTGCACCACTTTGCAGACATTTCAAACTATAAATAAAATAATGTACTATAAACATGCATAATATGGTAATTGAGCAAAATAACGAAAACAGATTACTCTAATACACTGTTAAAAGGCATTAAAAATGGAACTTTCTTGGAAATGTATTATATAAAAGAAAAAACCAGATTGTTAGTTTAGTGACTCCTAGATATGTGCTCATGTTTTCATAATATAGAAATATAAATTATAAAAAATTAAACGAAAAAAATACCCAACCGAACAATTTTTTAGAGTTTAAAAGTACCCTAAAAATTTCTTTTATTATGGTCTTAACATTTAATTTGCATTTTCTACGGTCAATTCGGGTCAATATGGTTGAAAATAATTATCCAAATATCCCGCCTCAGCCGGTTTGCCATAAGGTCTACATTAAAAATGCTTACTTGGAAATCAATTATTTATTTAAATTATCGTATAATCTAGTCTACCTCTCCTAATTATGGAAAAAAATTAATGATAATAAATTCTACTAAATGTTCTCTTCATTTAAATTTTTCTTTTCTATTATAAATTGCAAAGGTACTTTTTTCTTAGAAATTGGACTATTGTAAATTTGGATTTAGCACGCCTTTCAAAATAAAATTTAAAAAAATTTATATTTTAATTGAAATTTTGATAAAACACACTATGAAAAACAAAATAAACTATACCCGGGCTATTTTAAAGAAACCAACAATCGTAATTTCAAAGAATGTTTTCGAGCCTAGTAGAACAATTTAATTGATTCAAAATAATATTTTTGATGAATATAGGTAATTTACAACACACATTTAAGGTTATTCAGTTAGCAGTTACTGAAAACCTGATTATGAAATGTACGAACTAAAGTTCATAAAAAATAGTTATAATCATTGTTTGTCTAAAATTAATTAGAATCAAAAAGTTCTTCGCATGAACATCAAACACAAAATGAATCATACGTGGAGTATCAGCAAATCATGGTCCAAAAAACAAAACCTCCCAATATCCCTAAATTCTTGGTAGAGGATTTGAACTTTGGACTTCCGTCTGCTCACAACATCTTCCCTTTTCGAAGGCAACGTACCGATATCATAAACATAATAAAACATTTACACAACCGTAAAGCATTGAGTTTAGAAAAAAAAATGAAATGGTGTGAATATAAAACTTCAATTTTCTATGAATACATGCATATGTATATGAATCAAGCATTTTTCACATTATATAAAGATCTTAATGCATTTCTATCTATGTTCATTGTTGTTGATACTTCATAAATTGCCTTCGGGGTAAATTCTACGTACATAGTGACTTTAAAGTCATTTTCTCAACAATAAGATCGTCTTCGCCTTCAATGTTTATTTAATACTTATTTACTTTACGAATCATATTCTATAGTGCACACAGTATACAGTATGTACGTTGACTTTTGTTTTGTTTTATATATTTTTAAAATAAACAAAATAAAAAATAATGGAAAATTGAAAAGAAAAAAAAAGCTGGGAATTTTTTTTCTTTTCTTTTGATCTCTAATTCAATTTGTCACCATTCTTTTGTGCCACTACAAATATCTAAAAATACAAAGTAAACTTGGTTCCATGTTATATAAAATTTATCTTATCCGGTATGCAGAGCACACATTATTGAATGTTGTTTGTTATATTTTAGAACAGCAACACCCAAGATGGAATGTTTTATATTGTAAATTTATTAGTCTTGTGACTTTATTTAAATATTAAATGAGGCTGTTTATTTTATATGCGGTAACATATAAGTCGTATGTCACTGTTGTCATTCCAAGTACAACGTTTAATTTCGTGTGTGCTGTGTCAAAAGCTGTTTAAAAAAATTATTTATAGCTTCTTAAAAACTATGTCTTTAAAACATTCAGAAAAAGTTTATTGAAAATGTGGACTTAAAAGTACGAAATAATATTTAAATAAAATGTAATATCAAAAATACAATGTATTATCAAAGCTTAAGTCCGCCGGTATCAACATGATAAAATAACGAATATAATTTACCATCGCTTCAACATATATTTGTTCTTATTCTGGAAATGAAATATTTTTATTTCTTATAACATACTTAATTTTGTTATAAAAGGTAGATTTCTCTAAAATATTATATTTTTATCAAAGATGGTTATTTTATTTTATGAATAACTTTAAATTATACTTAGTAAAAGCTTATATCTATATATATATAGAAGACTTTCTATAGATCTATATAGATAGTCACTCATCACGATATCTCTGGAACTATAAGACCTAGAGACTTGAAATTTGGCGGGAATATTCCTTTTGCCAAGTAGAGGTCAGCTAAGAACGGATTTTACGAAATTCCACCCACAAGGGGGGTTGCGGGGGTGTTCATGAATAAAAAATTCATATTTTTAAATTATGGCTTTTAATAGTTCAAAACTTGGTCAGAATGTTTTAAATTACATTTAGAAATTTTTTTAACCTTCGGAGGGTAGAAAGGTGTAGCGAGAAAGTGGGAAGGAAATATCGAATATTTACAACTATACCTAAGTGGGGTATCAAATAAAAGAGCATGACGTGTACATTACAAAAATGTTATCCAACGCGAGGAAATGTGGAGGGAGGGGTGCAAGTGGGGATGTTGCCCAGCAAAGCGGGTATATTTTACGCCACGCAAAGCGGGCGGGTAACAGCTAGTATATTCTAAATACAATTCTCAAAATTATTAATCTTCTAATAGACCGGTATTTAATTAAAAAATGTTAATTCCTTCAAATAACAACTTGATTCTAGTACTATAGTTCTTATTCACATTTCTGATTCACAAATTGGATCTTATATCCAGTTTATATCATTAAACAAGAATAAAAAGTGAATCAAAATTGTTAAAAGGCTCAGTATTGTTTAATTTTATACGTTTTAGTTCAAGGAAAGCAAAATAACAGCAAAAAATTATAAGTAGAATAGTTTCGATTCATTTTTTAAATTTCTTTCCAAGCGAAAGAGCTTGTAAAAGTTAATTCATACTTTATATGTTGTTGTCCGTAAAACAGGAATGAAAATTGAAATTTTTTGTCTATGAAAGCTATTATCCTCGACAGTATACACATTTTAGTTTAATATAATCAAAACTTTTTTGTCATTTGAAGGAGATCCATGTAACGCCCTAATGAAATAATGTCCATAAAAAATAATACTTTCGAATGCTTTTTTAATATATGTATCTAAAAAAGTATTTTTAAATTTAATAATTATGTTTCACGCGACATTTTAATATTAAACAGTTATTAACACTTTGATTAATAAAAAATATAGTACTTTTCATCATTGGTATATATTGGACACCACTAGAAATCATAACCTTAAAAATGTATTTGTTTGTAAACATCCCCCAAATAAAAATACATAGCCTGCGAGCAAATTATGATAAATTTAAAACACGTTTTATTAAAACAAGTTTAAAAATAGATTTGACACATTATATAATAAATCTAATGATGAAAAAGATTTTGATGACAGGCGGTGTTGCCAAGTGAAATATTATGCTTTCAAAGTCGGAAGTACCATGATGTATGATAAATGTGATACGTTTCATAAAAAAATATCAGATATCTGCGTAATTTGTTGGGAAAAACTCACTTTTTTATTGAAAGTTAGTGTTATTAACCATTTACACAGTTTTTTTTAATGGAAAACAATAGAAATTTCATTGGATAAAATGAACTATGTTGAATAGTAGAAATGAACTATGAATGAACTATCAATTAGTTCAAATTTGAAAATATATAATTTTTGAAAATACGAACGTAGCTAAATATTGTGGTTGCCAACGCCTTGTCGTCTAACCAAGGAAACTCTTTTTGAATTGAAAATTTTAAATTGTTTTACGAAAAATGTATTTTTACTATTATAAAGTTGTCGGTAATAAAATAGAATTAAGAATTGAAAAGAAGTATTTTGTACATTACAACATTCCATACACAATGCAAAGGAAGTGTTAACTCTGTTACTTTTACCAATAACATTGTGCATTACATTCGTAGTAAGTTATTTGTTATTGGTGTCATATACATAAATCTGGCAACAGAATAAATATAACGAAGATTTGCCACACAAAGCACGGAAAAATTCGTTATACGAGAGAGAGCTTTGATGACGATCATAAAGTTGCACATTACAGTACAAAAAAGTATCTTTTACTTCATTGTTGTAAAAATATCACATAACACTAACAAAAGAATAAAAAATTTCACATTTTTCACTCATACAATACATTACATGGATGTATTTGAAATTATTTTGAACAAAAACAAGAAGTGGTGGGTAGAGTCCATAGAGGCCGAACCAATAAGTTTCTAATTATGTAAGTTATTGTATTCTAAAGTCAGATTTAATTTTGACCAAGGTAGCTTTTAGTGGTGGATCACACGATGCTAAATGGGCAGTAACTTGAGCGTCGGTCAAGATCTATTGAATTTTATTGTTTAGATGATTTTAAGAAAAAAACTTTAAATAAAAAACACTTTTAAAGATCAAGCTTTTATTGTCCTAAAAAGGAAAGAATATTTTTTTTAGGAGCCACTCATACATGACTATTTCAAAAAACTTGAGACACTCAATATAAAAATTGAGTTGCAAGGTTCCACCCAAATAAAGAAAGTTACATACATACATTCAGGAACTTCGAATCATTGTTGATATTTTATATTGAGCGCCTCAAGCTTTTACAAATAGTCATGTATGAGTGACTCCTAAAAAAATTATTTTCTACTTTTTAGAAAAATTATGTAAATTTTTAATTTAAGGCCAAGAAAGGTATGTATATAAAATATGGTGAACCAATGGGAAAGTCAGGACATCCTTATCATGAATTGTCATCCAAACTTAAATGTAACTCAAAACTGACAGATATGATTGAGAAAATTGAAGCTGAGCGCGTCAGATTTACGTAGCTAAATGACCCCAACGAATCTCTCATACAACTGACTGAAGATTTAGGAGTGAAAATTCATGAACAAAGAGAGAGGAACATAGAAAAATAGTAAAAGAGAGCGAGGCTCGTAGAGTGGAGAATATACGCTCTATGAAAACGGTATGAACCGAAAGATGAAAATTCATTTAAAGTACAATTTTTAAATCATGAACTTTGGCGTGAAATCAACGACTTTCTACTATAAATTGAAAGTTATATGTTTCTATTTCGATTTTCTTTTTTATGAATCTTATAAAATAGTTATTTACGAAATATAAAACAAAGATTTCCTATGTAATTGAAAACAAATGATTATTTTTTTTTTGTTATTAAATATAAAATGTGTATCGTAAATAATTTAATTTATTGAACGAATACACAATAACATCATAATCCTATCTATATGGCCTCATATAAAACCTTTACACAAATAAAAAAGCTACTAGTTATTTTTCGTCTTCCAATAAAAAACGGAATCTCTGTAGCGTGAATCTGATGATTGTCTGTCCTTCTCTCATGGTCAATTTTCTAAAAATCTATTTGACGAAAAAAGTTGAAATTTGGTACGTAAATATTGTACAAGATTAGGTGGAAAATTGCGAAGGGGGGAAATCTGTTTGACGAAAAAAGTTGAAATTTGGTACGTAAATATTGTACAAGATTAGATGGCCAATTGTGAAGGGGGGATTTGGGTGTTTCAAATATCATCAACTTGAGAGTTATCGGCATACCTATGGGCTGCCTAAAATATTTGCTTGAAAATCAAAATTTATTTAAAACATTTTTTATATAAAACTTTTTTTTGTAAATGCGACTTAAAACATTATTTACCCCATATAATTGAATGAGCTAGCTTTAGAGAAATATTTAAGATAAAAGTTGTCAGGGATTATAGTCGTTCGTCTGTGTTAATAACTTTTAAGTCAAAGTAAATGTTGAAGATCAAATTCAAATGACCTTGAAACTTCAATTTTAGGTCCAAGTCATAAATACAGAACTTTAAGCTAAAGCATTTTTCTGAAGCTAGCGTGTTTTCTTTCGATTAAATGCAAATGCAGTTCTGACATTTTTTTCAGTCGCTTTTCGACCGATAACTAACGATTTTCGAAAAAATTTTTAAAGGATAAAAGTTTTATTCTAATTTAACGATTATTTTATCTCTTACCTTGAAGATCTAAATTGACTATTAAAGCAACTCGGAGAAGTTGGTCCAATCTGATGTCAGAACATGATGTCCCCCTATCAAAGTCTACAACTTTTGTCTAACGTACTTTTTGATTGGGTTACTACAAAATGACCTATTAGCCATAATATATTAAAATGGACCACCCTGTATATTTCACTTTTGCACTCTGAGTACGAAAAAACATTTTCAAAATTTCAATCATTTTCAAAATCACGGTGTATTATCCAACAAGTAAACGAACATGATATAACGCATCATCGAAAACAATAATTATTGATATGTTTTTTAAGTTCAAATATAAAAATAAGAGCTCTTGGCAACTATTTAATTATAATTTATAAATTATTATAAATTGTGTTTTACATACAAATCACTTTAGGCAATATTCAACAACATATATTCGACTAAAATGTATACGTTTACGTTGCTCTAAAAACGTGCAATAATTTGTTTTTGTTTTTGCCATAGGTGTTAATTTATATTCGGTGTTATAGGTTAATAGAATTGTTTATTTCAATTTTATTATTACCAGAAATGTTCAATGAATTATTGTCCATTTTTTCATTCTAAGAAGGAATGGGATAATTATTTTATCATACTTTTGTAACTTTATGAGTAGCTTGACTTGTATGTCTTCAAGCAATGTTGGCATGAATTTATTTGATTTTTCATTAAAAATTAACGATTTAATATAGATGACTTATTCAGTAGGTACCTTTTTTATTGTAAAAAACTCAATTTTAGAACTTAAAAGCCTCTATCTTTTTTGGCATAGAAGTTTGAGAGGATTTAGTATTCTATGCCAATGAATTGGTATTAATCATGATTTTGATTTTTTTTAATCCGGTAAAACAGTGGATCTTTACCAAGCGTTACCACAGTTGCCTTTGACTTTTGTCGCTCAAATAGAGTAGGTAACTTTGTACTTAGGTAGAGACTCTCTTTGTAAGAGTAAAATTAATCACCCAATGCTCACTGAATTTGAGGTGCGTGTATTAACAAACCGATGTTGTTAAATAAACATTTTTCTCTCCAAATGTTATTAAATATTATTCTGTAACGTAACAATGCGTCATGTGTTATATATGTATAAGTGTTATTGTTATATTATTTACATATCCACCATAGAATATCAATATCATGTGTTGAGAAAAGATAAACATTACACAATCATTGTCTACCAGAAAATTTTTGTATAAACAAATACCCATATTGTTATAAATAAACAAATGTTTTAAACTCATTTGTTGATATAACAGAGAAAATATTAATATTTAGTATATGTGTTTATTTATTTATTAATATTTTTATCTCCATCCACTCTGTACATAGGAAATATATATATATTTCTTTAATTTATAAGAATGAAGCTAGTAGTTTACAATTGTTAATTACCATCGTGAAAAGTGATATAAGATTACTGGTAAAATAGGCGCAATAAATCAGTTTGTTCAAAAATTATTCCAAAATCTATCAAATATTAGCAAAATCGGACCGAATTACTTTCGCATTTACAATACTAGTAAACATTTATAATATTCATTAATTATACAGAGTGTTCTGTAATTTATAGCAGTAAATTAAGCTTATCGAGACAAATGGAAAAGCTCAATCTGAGGCCTGATTCGAGAGATATGGCTATATAAAAAATAGAAAGATTTATGAATTCACAGACCTATCAAATTCATTAAATTAAGACTTAAAATTAAAACAATTATGATATTCCCCTCTATATTTTAAAGTGACATCTACGAATTTAATGAGTTTGATAGGTCTGTAAATTCATAAATAGTTCTATTTTTCCCATAGCCACATCTCCCGAATCAAGCCTCAGATCGAAATTTGGTAAAGAGCTTTTTCCATTTTTCTTGATAGGCTTAATTTACTGGTATAATTTTCTGCTATCAATAACAGAACATCCAGTTTAATTTTTTTTCAATTTAGTTTACAGCTATTTAGAGATTTGTTAATATATAAAGTTAAATTTGTTATACCAAAATTATATTTATAAACATACATTCTTTGAACATTTTACTGAAAATAATTAATTAAAATGTTATTCAGAATCTAAACAAGTCTACAAATATTTCACTAGATCGATTCTGTATTATATGGAATTACAAAACAGTTAAATTACACCTGTAAACATATAAAATGTTGGTTAATTTTATTTCTTTAGAGAAAAATAAAAAGAAAATAATTGACAGTGATTGATAAAGACCACTCAGGTGGTGTGTAATGTAATCCTTACATAATAACAACATTCTCACTACAAATACATAAAAACAACACAAACGGATGTATAGTAAGTTATACCTACAAAACAAAACAGTTCAAAAAATTATTTCCCTCCTTTTAGCAAAACGCAACTGATGAAAACATAATATTATTATAGGTATAACAATTAATCATTGCCAAATTGAAATAAATTTAATCCCAATAGTCTTTCATTTTCAAACTAATAAAAAATTTTATATGTTTTCTAGAACCGTAAATTTTGATATTTGAGGATATAAAAGAGAAAAAACAATTTTTGCCTGTTTTTAAAGGTGCTTTAAGCTCTTCTTAGCCCAAAAATTCCACCTGTGACATTTTTTCATATTGTTTTACAAAGGAAAGTCAATAAATTGCTTCCCAATGAAACAATCATTCAGACAAAGACCTACAAACATTTTTTTTTGAAATAATGACTCCTCATGGTAGGTAGATTTCATTCGTCATTTCAAGGAAAACATTTTTTTAGGTTTCTGTTTCGATCTAAAACTATGAAATTATTTAAAAGAATATGAATCAAAACATGCTTCTTTAAAAATGTTTAAAAAATGGAAACTTCATTTCCCTCGAGTAAAATTTACTCACAAAACCACAAGTTTCTAAATATTTTTACTCATTCGATGTTTGTAAAATATACTTTTTTCTGAGAATTTTATGAGAATAACTTGCCCATTTTCGATTTCTATCAGAAGTTACGTGGTACTGCCTTTATTAGCTTTAACAAGCCGCAAAAGTCGTTCTTTCTGGAGTCAAATGCGAACAAAAAATACACGTACATTTGGCTAGGGGATACAGGAAATAATATTAATAATAGTAGGAAATATTTTTAAATAGCTCATCTCACTGCCTGACACCCAGTACATATTACAGAATAAATTTTAATATCACCATTAATTATATGTCGCTTACTTTGGAACATTATATAGATAAATTATAATAAATTTTTATTCATTTTGTATTTTTTTAAAAACATTTTAATATAACAAGATTCATGATAATAAATACGTTAATAAAAATAAATTAATAAATAATGTGATAATACTAACAACCAAACACTAACTATATCAAATCACATTTATAAGCTACTTTAAAAGCCCGAATATTGTAAAACGATTTCATTTTTATGGTGTTATCAACATTTATAAAGGCAACATTTTCTACAAAAGTACGGTATATTTACGAACCCTTATAAAATACTAAAATTTGTGGTTCGCGTAAGCTTACCCAATTTGTAAATACAGATAGTTAAAATTGTAAACCCGTGTAGAAAACTTCAAATTATTTAAAAATAATCTGTTAAAAATCCCTGCTTACCTACATAAAAATTAGAAATAACAATGCCGAAAATTCGATATGAATGCGTAATGGCCTCGATATTATTAAAAATAAAACCTCATTGATATTTCAAATAAGTACTTTAAACATACTCATCAAGTTTTGGCAAACTCATCTTAGACAAGTGAGTTTACAAAATTTAAAAATCCTCCAATAAATTTTTCGAATGCGAAACCCTAAACTCGCACTTGTAACATATCTCAGAAAACTTAAATTACCATTAAATTACCTTTCTCCTTAAAGCCTTTTCCAAACTGAGCCGATTTTGAAGATCATCGCCAATTTTTTAGTTTTTTTAGGTACGAAATCCTAAACTGACACTTGAAACATAGCTTAGAGCACTCTCCATTAAATTTCCTTTCAAACTAAACAAAAAAAAAAATCAAATTTGGTTCATTCGTTTAGCGCTACGATGCCACAGATAGAGAGACACACACACACAGCCGTCAAACTTATAACCTTTTTAGGAGGTTAAAAATGATTTGTAATACCCATATTAGATTTTTTAAATTTTTATAGGTCTCTTGGTAAAGGTGATAGTTAATCCAAATTTTACAACAAATTTTAAAAAATAAATAATTTACCGGTTTACCGATGACCCAATTCCGATCTCAGAACTGTGTCTAAATCGTTAAAAAAAACAAAGTATTTGATTTACAGTTTGTAATGTGAAAGGGTTCGCTTAAATATTGCTTATAAACCATTACTCATAAACCAATTTTTGCTCAACACTCCCTTTTACTTTTTTTTTTCGAGCATCAATCTTCTTGGAAGTTGGAATGGATATAAAAGATCGTGTTCCAGTTTTGTAGATCTACTTAAAATTAAATACAAGATGGAGTATAGGTTGTTAGAAAAACTTTATAAAAACATTAATTGAGAGAGACTCTATTTTGTAAGTGTATCGAACTTGATATAATTAATTGAAAATACTCTTGAAATTGTGCGACCGTGAGTTTTATTTGTATTTTGTAAATTTTACGGGCGGTTAGTATCCAATGGTTTTCAACAAAATTGAAATGTAAAAATTTCTAAGAAATGAAAATGTATTTTTGGAAAATGCGAATTACACGGACTTTTACAGTTTCCTAGACAACAAACATAATGTTAATATAATAATATTATAAAAAAAAAGTTTTTATGGGTGAGAGTAAACCTTTTAGTGAAATCAGAATTCATTATAATTCGTTTTAATAAATGAATGAATACAAGCAAGCAAGCAACAGCAAACAAGCACAACCACACCAGTAGTAGTAAGCTGTAAGCAGAAAAACTTGTAAAACATATTACATTTTTGTTTTTTCATTCTATACGTAAAAAAAAATGATCTCTGGTTTTATTTTAATAATCTAATGGACTTGTAAAAAAACACACATACAAATATAATAGATATAGTTATAGGAATGTTGGAAATAGTAAACGAAGGGTACGTTATGCCTGCGATGCCGATGATTGTGATTATGATGATGATTACTGTAGTGCAAACGTTGATAATGTAGGAACTGTGTAGGTACTACTACTGCAAATGCATACAGGCTGGTTTTTAACCCCCGAACTCAAAATAGGGGTGTTATAAGTTTGACCGATATGTGTGTGTGTGCCTGTGTGTTTGTCTGTTGTTGTAGCCCCTAAATGGATGAACCGATGTTGATTTTTTTGGGTTGCCCTTTCAAAAAACTCCAATTTTTCAGTTATTTAACGTTAAACACCCCGAATTTCAATCGCCAATTACTCAGAAAGTGTTGACTTTTCGAAATATATTTAAAAAACACCATTGGCTGAGAATTTATTACTGTATCAATTCCCGTTGCCATTTTCAACATATATTTTTTCATCTCCTAGATGGAGTGGTTACCAGCCCAAGGACAAAATCACCACAAGACTGCATAACTTTTGATCTAGATTGTGTACAAAGCCTATAGGAAAGAATTAAGAGGTTTAAGCCTCGTTTACTGGAGTAATTATGATCTGTAGAAAAACTGTAATTTTGAAGAGTTGTAAAAATGGGAACTTCTAACCCTTAGTGGGAACTTTTTAACCTGGTAATACTTGAAGTCGGATTCCAAGAATTGAGATCTTGGATCGAAATTTTTCTCACAAAAGTTCTTTTTTACCGAGATAGAAACAGAATCTGTCATAAAAAGTATGTGACTCCAACTTAAATAACCTTATGGGCCACTATTTGAGCCGAAAGGAGCACTCGGAAAATAAAACGACACACAAATTTTATTTTTTCTGGAAAAATTGACTGTAATTCAAAATATCATCATCCTGTATTTAATAATATGAAGTTTTTCATATTCATATTCAAACACACAATTTTAATACATTCCCATAAATATTGGATTTAAAAAAGTACTATAGACGCTTACTATAAGAGGGATGTTTTTTATAGCAAATGTAGTAGACCTAGGCATTTGGGAAATTCGCTTCACATCCATAAATATATGTATTATATACTGCATATAATATGTAATATATTAGGACTATAGTAAAAGTCTAGAGTTTGTATTCGGCATAGCAAAATATAATTTAAAATAAATCGATTGATGAGAATGGGTTTCGACTCTACGACATTCTGCATGCGCAGCATATACTCTTCACTGCCACGCCGTTAAGATTATCATCAATATTTTAAGATGATAGTATAAAAGTAAAATCATTTATTTTGGTGACTTTGTTCAGAATACTAAGACGAAATTCGGAATCACGTTAATCGGACAATTAGATAAGTCAAAATTGATTTCTTAGATTTGATTTCATTGTTTGTGAGTAACAACCCAAGCTAGAATGATAAAAAAAGGTTAATTTCAACCTAGTAAACAATAAAACTTCATAATGTTAATATTATCGTCTCTCTCCTTGAAACCTCTTTTCGTAAACGAAATTTAAAAAAAAATATCCGAGATCGAGGCCTATTCAAAACGAACAAAACGAAGTCGATATAAATTGTAAGTTGAGACTGAGTCGAACGAAACTAATTTTTACGCCAAAAATAGAAAAGTATTATGGTAGTTTTATTAACCTCCGGACTAAAAAAAAGGGGTGTTGTAAGTTTGAAAGGTAATTTTACGGAGAGTGTTCTTAGCAAGTTTTGGGTTTCGTACCCGATAAATTTATCGGGGGTTTTTTAAATATTGTAAATTTCATTTGTTTATTATGGAAAGTGTAAATTCAGGTCCAAATTTCCAATTTCCGAATGTAGCAAGATAGGTTCATAATATGGAAGTTAAAAAAAATGAGTCTAACTTTCAGGTACAACTATTTCATTAAAGTTTTAAAAGTTGAAACTGGAATAATAGTGGTTTTACACAACTGTGACACGGGCAGATTTACAATGTGTAACTAAATATCTCATAATTTAAATGCATATGCATTTGTAACATAATATACTGAATACAGTTTTTCTGTAAGAAGATTACCAAACAAAGAAAATATGGTAGTAGAAGTTATACCATGGCATGGAAACATTTTTTACAAAATCGTATTTAAAAATTCTTCTTATTAATTGAAATACACTAAAGCTTAAAAAAAGAGAAAAACAACTAAATAAACTAATGGTTTAAATAACCTGCATATATATGCTAGAGTTGGAATGTTCTAGCTCGCACACCAACAGTTTTAAACATTAAAATAAATTAATACAATATTATCTAATGTGTCCTAATCTACTTTAGGCTTACTTTGACCTAAAATTGTGACGAATCTAGAAAAACCTTCGTCTATCTCTGGAATATTCATTCAAAAGAAATAAAAGTTTAAAGCTTTAAAGTAATCGCATGAAGCGAAATTCCCGTGATTTCTTGTATCTGTATTTTTGATGTAAGATTCAGGTAAGTTTAGTAATAAAGAAGTTGGATATCTTCATCTTAAAATTTAAAAATGATGTTTTTTTCGACAACAGTGACCATTAACGAAATATTCGCAAAAAGTTGTATTTTGTGGCCCTTAAACCACGGGTAACTTTTGTAGCGGCATTCGAATCAATGAGGACTTTTGGGATTTTTTATAGAACCACAAATAGAAGATTCATGCAAAAATTCAACTTTCCCAGAAATTTGCCGAATTGAAATTGAAAAGAAATTGTATTGTCGAGAGCTTACTTTGTTTTAATGTATACGACGATATTCAATAGGTCGTAAAACACGAAAAATGTAAAATCTCTGTTTCCATAAATTTCATATTAGAGCCTAAAATAAATTTCAAATTTTTCTATTATCAAACTCACCTTATTATTTGTAAATCCTCTAGAAGGCAGTAAAAAAATACATGATTATTTTATTTCATTATTGACTCACACACAATCTACCACATTATCTATATAACTAGACATTTCTAATTATATATTTTCTAGACTTACTAATGGTATTAATTTAATACCAAATTCAATAAAATATAATTGTTATTCTATTGAAACATATAACAAATAATTTAATATTAATTTAAGACGATTATTTCCAGGTATAATACTTATCAAATCAATGCCATTTGAACAGATTCAACATTTCGTGTAAGCATTTAATGAAAACGATGATGGTACATTTATGTTGTTGTTTACTGATAAATCAATATTTACAATTTACTATACATTTTTTACGTTTGTATACAAATTGGACGTTGTAATTTAGAATGATTAAAATCCATAAAAATGTTTCTATATTCTTCAAAATTGAGATTGTTAATATCAACAATATATATTTCCACTCATATCGTAACTTTCTCACCATTTTAAACATGTATAATGTTTATAAAAGATGAACAACAATATTATATTTTAATAGTCGGTTTTTTGCTAGCTATCATTTATGTGCTAAATTCAGGGACCAGGACTCCACATTCATGAAACCAGTTAGAGATAATTTTGATCACAAATTTGAAAAGTATGACCCAAATTTAGTAGGATTTCATACTGGGTTTATAAAAATTGGATAAAATTTAGATAACATAGTTAAATTTTTTGGATTCTGATGACGTCATAAAGTTAAAAAATTCGATTTTTTTGATAACACAGGCAACTTTGATCCGACCTTATTCGAATTTTTATTGAAACCCACAATTTTGGGTCATTTTTTTCAGCTGTGATGCCAGTTTTTCGCTAGTTATCACTTCTGTGCCTAATTCCGCAACCAAGATTCCACATTCTGGAAACCAGTTAGAGCTAGGTTAATTTTGATCACAAATTTTAAAAGTATGACCCAAATTTAGTAGGATTACATACTTGGTGTATCCAAATTGGATAAAATTTGGATGTAATAGAGCAAAATTGAAATTTTTGGATTCTGATGACGTCATAAAGTTAAAAAATTCGATTTTTTTGATAACACAGGCAAATTTGATCCGATCTTATTCGAATTTTTTTTGAAACCCCCTAATTTTGGCTCATTTTTTGCAGCTGTGATGTCAGTTTTTCGCTAGTTATCACTTCTGTGCCTAATTCTGCGACCAAGATTCCACATTCTGGAAACCAGTTAGAGCTAGGTTAATTTTGATCACAAATTTGAAAAATATGACCCAAATTTAGTAGGATTACATACTTGGTTTATCAAAATTGGATAAAATTTGGATGTAATAGAGCAAAATTGAATTTTTTGGATTCTGATGACGTCATAACAATAAAAAATTCGATTTTTTTGATAACACAGGCAAATTTGTATACCATACTGCTAACTTCAAGAAGCTTTAACCAAATACTTAATTAAATGTTAAATGTCCGGGATCCTTTATTAGGCTATGTTGAAAAGTAATAGATAATACAAAATTTAATGTAGTAATGATATTTTTTTTTTCTAGGTTTAAGCTTCGATATTCATACTCTGATAGCAAGAAACACAAGTGAGTACTTAAGTTTCATACAATAATATTACTATAAATATTTTATAGGGATGCTAAATTCATAACATCATTAAGACAATCCTTCCCAGCAAATTTAATGTAGCAGAAATTATCAATATTTACAGAGGATAATGCATTAAGTAAATTACCGAATGGCTCATAAATGTATTTACACATACCTACAATATTAAAATAATATTTATATAAATGCTAATAAATTATACTTAGGCCCTTTATGATGGATAGATGTGATTACGCTGAAAATGTTAATGGTTCATATTATTTTATAAACTTCAGATATTTTTAAATAATTAAGAAAATTATGATACATGATATTTGACAAATATGCGGAGTTTGTTAAATATTGATATTTAGAATTGAAAATATGTTGAAACACATGAGTATAACTTCAAATCGTCCAAAACTTATTACTAACAAGTGAAAACAAACAATTGACTGAGTTAATTGTTGAAATACCATGTATAGGCAGTGTTGATAACTCTGTCACATTTCACATACATACATATCTGACATATTTAATTAACTGATATTCTCATATAATGCGCAAGTGTTGATGCGCAATCGTTTGTTTTTTTGACGTCATATAAATAACAAAAGATATTCACTTTGATATTCCTATATTAATACATACTATAAAATTTGCACCTAATTAACGCCCTCGTGGGAAAACAGTGATGTTTACAAAAAAATGTTTCAAACAAAAGTTTTTTATTTTTGTATAAACAACATTTTTTACATTTAAACTTTTGTTCTATCTCTAACGGTTTACAAGATGGTTCCTACAGATCCAAGACCCAATTGACCTATGATGCTCATTTACGAACTTGACCTCACTTTTTACGTCCTGAGTACGCTGTAAAAATTTCAGATCGATATCTTTTTTCGTTTTTGAGTTATCGTGTCCACAGAATGGATTAATTAGGTGATTCTATGAACACCTATACCAAAATTTTGTTCGTAGCATCAATATTTTTAAGCGTTACAAACTTGGGACGAAACTTAATATACTATGTATATTTCATATATACATGGTATAAAAACTTAATATACTATGTATATTTCATATATACATGGTATAAAAATTTTTAATTGTGTTTTCATGTCATTAAACGGAAAGATGCTAATTGAAACAGAAATGCAAAATTATTGATAGATATTGGGCGCCCCTAAGCTTTATGCGATCCCGGGGCCGTCAGCATTGTATGATGAAATCTATCGACCCCACTTGACATAGTTCGGCGACTTGCAATTTTGTCTTTTCCACAACATGCCATCTGGTTGTCGCTCTATTAAGACAAATCGATTTTCGTCAGAATAATCAAAATCGGCCTGCGTATTTGGTCTTTCGAGTGCCACATAGAAACACACATACAATCTTATTGAATTTGAATTTTCATAACTGCCAATTCTTCGGTAACACTCGCAAGGCTAAGACTAATCGATTGACATCAGAATCATCACAATCGGCCGATTTGTTTGGTCTCAAGTGTGCCATATAGGAATAAACATATATAGACTGAAAAACACATCCTTTGCGTTGATCAGTCGGGTAATAAAAATAGAGCACTTTTTCTGTCGAATTACAAAATGGTACGGTTTTGTAAATTAATTTTATTAAAGAAGAACTTTTTATTTAAATTTTAATGAAATATTAATATTTTACAAGAAAAAACAAATTTCCTAGCTGTTATTCAATATTTTCGTTACTCTTTGTAAGTAGTCGCCTGTTCGTATCGTACGATGATATTAATAAAGTACCACTTTGTTTTAATACCCTTATTTACTGTTAATACCCAATTTATTTATTTTGGTTGGTATTTATAACACAAACTTTGAATAATATAGGGTAAATTCTGGGGGTAAAATACATGTGTATGTTTGTGTTCAAGTAAAAAACATTTTTCATTGGTATATGACGGTAACGTTGTCTTCTTACGGCTGGTTTGGGACAGATATACACTCGCAAAACATTCATGCACATATACCGTGTATCAGGATTTGTGTGATGCCTTGTACTGATGTGTGACACAAATATAGAATAGGATTAACTGTAATACGGCGAATACATTTTATCTAATAGCAACTGTAACAACTATATGAAGACATAGTTTACTTACTTGAAGGCAATCATCTGTAAGAATGGCATTTTCGGAAACATTTTTTTTAGTATATTATACCTAAACAAAATTTTTTTAAATTCATTGTAAAAAATTTGTCTCTACTGTTATTAGTCAATTGATTTGGTATTAAAAAACAGAGCAATAAAGAATTAAGGCATTCACGTGATTTTCAAGAATAGTTCAATGGGTTAGTAAAGAAAGAAAGTAAATTAAATTTCCTTTTAAATGGGTACTGAAAAATTTTTTTGGTTAAAAATTGTCTGAGATATAGCGATTTTAGCCTGGCTTTTTCTCGCATTCCATACCTCGTTTTAATTTCATTGTAAAAATTATTGTTTTACTCAATGAAAAAAGGTACTTTCTATACCTATACGTTTATTATTTAGGAATATATGACACTGAAAACAAGTTTTGAAGAATCTGCTGTATTTCCTATACATATTCTAGCGTTAGAAAGATGTAAGAAGTATGCCTTTTGATAAAAAAAATGATGAAAAGTTTAAATTTTCGAAACCTCTCTTTTTACGTCCAAAGCACGCTATAAAAATTTCAGCTTATTATCTCTTTTTATTTTTGAGTAGTCGTGATGACAGACGTACAGACGACAGACGACAAACAGACAGAAAACCGGAAATGGACTAATTAGGTGATTTTATGAACACCTATACCAAAATTTTGTTCATAGTATCAATATTTTTAAGCGTTACAAACTTGGGACTAAACTAAGTATACCTTGGTATATTTCATATACATGGTATAAAAATTGATCGGAATTGAATACAGCTATCTGTATCTTTTATTAGTCTATTTGGTATTTATATCAATTTGTACAAACTTGAAGCACACTGTAAAAACGAAAATAAAAGGATACAGGTTGTACAATTGGGCCAACAAATCCCTATGAGACCGCACATTCATCTTGTAAACAGTTTTTGTAGTCAAACAATTAGTTGAATTAGAATATATACACATATGTATATGTGTGTGTGTTGACTGTGTATATGTATGTATGTATTTATATATATATATGTTACATATGCGTCGTTTCAACGTACTCTAGAGTTTCATCTAATTTTCAATCTCTACATATCTTCCAGTTTTATCTCTCCAGACGAGAAAAACATTTATCTAGATGTTTGCATAAATTTATAGCATTAGTTAATAAAGATTGATTTTTGTATTTGTGAAAATGAGTTCAATAATAGACGATACTTTTACGTTTTTATTACGCCCAAAGTTATATGTTATTTTATTCACATAAATTGCCTTTTTACGTGTTTTATTTACTTTAATTTCAAGTTGTTTGTTATGTAGTACGTTTGGCCCTCTTACATACAGGATGAACTAAAAAAAGACACATAAATAAACATGTACACTTATCCTCCTATTTGCTCACAATTTTATGGATTTTAATTTTTTGGTGGGGAAATCTAACTTTTTTGAAAATGAAGTTATGCCCACTCGCTTACATTGTAACTTTCTATAAGCCAAATCATTAAATTAATCTGATTTTTATAGTTTTTGGATCAAAATTACTCCATCCACTGACTTTCATCAAATTCCAAAACAAAAATGTTTTTGCCGTTTCTTCCATTTTTTCAAGGAAGCACCCCATTAAAAATTGCAAAAAATCGAGAATTTCGATAAAACTCAGTATATAAAGTAATTTTGACCCGAAAAGTACAAAAATTGGTTGCATTTGATGACTGGTAGAGTAGTTTTTGGAATACGGACTAAAATCGAACCAAACATTACGATATCTCAGAAACTTTGCATTGTAACTTATTATACGTGAAATAATTTTTAAAAATCCGTTAAGAAGATAATTCAAAAAAAATCACCAAAATTACAGAGTTTTATATAAACTTTCATCTCCAATTTGACGCCAAAAATAACAATAATTGTAACTACATTATATTATCGTTATTTCTTACTTTTTTGTGCATATTAATTTGTTTTAGAATTGTTTTTTTTTCTTTTTTTTAAGTTGGTTTTTTTTTTTAAAGTTTTTATTATTTTGGGTACGGCTAATCTTTCATTGATGATGTTGATCTTTCATTTTCTTACGGTGATTCATGCAGGTCTCAGTTTTATTAAATAGAAACAATGTTAAAAACCATGAAGATTGAAACTTAAAGATAATATGGCTGTAGGTAGGTATACAAATAAATTGTATTTGTAAGAGAAGTAATTGTAGATCGGTAATAGTTATTTTAATTTCAATATATATGAAATATTATATTATTTTAAATAAACATTTTCATTTCATATAACCGAACTTAACATTCATACAATTAACATGGTGGGCGGGTTGAATGCATGTACTTGTATACCTAGTGCTTCTTTTTAAATAACAAAGTAAGTAAAACCCAATGGTAATTAAATTTAATGTATTTTAACTTATGAATTGAAATTCTAAACGTTAAAGCGAATGGTAGTGTATGATGATAGCTTTTATATAAGTTTTTCATATTAAATGAAATATATTTATTCACATAATTATGTAGTTAATGAATGAATATACATGACATACGTAATATAATTTAAGATATATTTTAAATTATATGTTTGGAAAATGCTGCAGCATTCTAATTTTATTGTAACTACTGGGTGAAATAACTCGAGTTACATTTTTTTGAAGTGAAATTTTCATTTGCCGCGTTGAGTGATTTTTAATAGGGGTAAAACTTATGGATTTGTTAGTTTGGAAGTGACAAGAATACAGTTCCATGAACCTGGAACAACCAAAGTAGCACAACCAGGTAAAATATACGGGGCTAATTAGTACTCGATTATTACTAATTAATTACCCAAAAATTGAATTTATTACTCCATTTTTTTAAAAATTAACGCTAGTTGTGCTGGCTTCCACCGGAAGCTAGCACAACAGCTTCAAAAAACTTCGTATTGGTACAAAAAATTAAAAACTCATTTATTACTAATTTATTACCATAAATTTTAATTAATTACTAATTAATTACCGAAAAATTGAATTGATTACTCCATTTTTTAAAAAATTAACGCTAGTTGTGCTGGCTTCCACCGGAAGCTAGCACAACAGCTTCAAAAAACTTCGTATTGGTACAAAAAATTAAAAACTCATTTATTACTAATTTATTACCATAATTTTTAATTTATTACTAATTAATTACCGAAAAATTGAATTGATTACTCAATTATTACCAATTATTACCATTTAAAAAAAAATTATTACTAGTTGTGCCGGCTTCGACCGAAAGTTAGCACAACAGCTTCAAAAAACTTCGTATTGGTATAAAAAATTAGAACTCATTTATTACTAATTTACTACCATAAATTTTAATTTATTACTAATTAATTACCGAAAAATTGAATTAATTACTCCATTTTTTTTTAAATTAATGCTAGTTGTGCTGGCTTCCACCGAAAGTTAGCAAAACAGCTTCAAAAAACTTCCTATTGGTATAAAAAATTAGAACTCATTAATTACTAATTTATTACCATAAATTTTAATTTATTAATATACTTGTAAAATTCTATAGTAAATAAAAATTGTCCTAGTTTTCTCGTAAACCTTTAACAAGCAGTCCTTTTTTTTTTTAAATTAGGCAAGATGGAAACATTCAGTAATGTTGATTAAGAGGATTAAATTAAATAGAAATTCCCATTGTTTTTAATTATGATTACTTTTTATTTAGCAATCTTTCTGTACACGAGGGATACCGGATAGAAATTGTTTTACGTCGCTCGACTGGATTTTAGCAGCATATCATCGTACATGTCCACTCTTGACTCCTTTTGCAGACAACATAGTGGTGACCTATCGATTTGGAATTTACGAACGCCCGTAGGTTGTTTGTCGAACCGCGATACGCAACAAACCCATAAAAGACGTAGTCCTGTTCGTTTTCTGAATTAGTAATATTTATTGGTATATCCTTTAATTTGAATGTAGAAAGGCTGGTTTCGAACTCGTTTTTATAACGATATGGTTCCAGCAGCAACAAGTCACCTATAATTGCGATTTGAAAATGATCAGTGAAATAAGAAAGATTACATCAACCCGCGTTAAAAATTCCATCCATTTCCATCGAAGTTCAGGCCCAATGGAACTACTGGGGAATGGTACCATGAAATACCATGTGTTCCGAGGAAAATTCCCATCTTAAAAAAAGTACAAGAAAAAGCTTCGATGGAAAACTCCATCGAACAGATGGAACTAGATGGAACTTGCAATAGAATTGAATGTAAAAAACTGAAATTTGAAAATATTATTGTCCGGCAATAAAACATTCAGAGAAACTCACATCGCCGTTCAAAAGACAGTTAAACAATCAAAGAATATTAAAATGTCGAGTTTTTGTAAAAATTGTTTATAATTAAAATTATATCGAATGATAGAACTGTTGTTGTTGTAATCCCGGTGCATCCTTTGGTAATACAATTCCCTGCAGTCATTGAATCGTTCTCAAATATTTTATTCATTTGTGACTTAATTAATCGGTCATCAAAATGAATTACAACGACATGATTTTCTTTTTGACAACCGTTCGAGCACGTTGTAACTTCTACTTTCGAAGGAGTTGACTTCATTAAAACTTCAGCCATCCCGTCACGAACATGTCGGTGGATACGTTAACGTATTTGTGTTTCCGATTTTTTGTTTTTTTTCATCGAGGGTTCGGATGGTTTCTAAGGCATCCAGCAGGATTTCCGTACGCTGTCGATAAGTTTTTCTCGAATGGCCTGTCTCAACACTATTTTGGACCATGTTGAAGAATGGTAATAAATTAAAATTTATGGTAATAAATTAGTAATTAATGAGTTCAAATTTTTTATACCAATAGGAAGTTTTTTGAAGCTGTTGTGCTAACTTTCGGTCGAAGCGAGCACAACTAGTAATAATTTTTTTTTAAATGGAGTAATCAATTCAATTTTTCGGTAATTAATTAGTAATAAATTAAAATTTATGGTAATAAATTAGTAAAAAATGAGTTTTTAATTTTTTGTATCAATAAGAAGTTTTTTGAAGCTGTTGTGCTAGCTTCCGGTGGAAGCCAGCACAACTAGTATTAATTCTTTAAAAAATGGAGTAATCAATTCAATTTTTCGGTAATTAATTAGTAATAAATTAAAATTTTTGGTAATAAATTAGTAATAAATGAGTTTTTAATTTTTTGTACCAATACAAAGTTTTTTGAAGCTGTTGTGCTAGCTTCCGGTGGAAGCCAGCACAACTAGCGTTAATTTTTAAAAAAATGGAGTAATCAATTCAATTTTTCGGTAATTAATTAGTAATTAATTAAAATTTATGGTAATAAATTAGTAATAAATGAGTTTTTAATTTTTTGTACCAATACGAAGTTTTTCGAAGCTGTTGTGCTAGCTTCAGGTGGAAGCCAGCACAACTGGTGTTAATTTTAAAAAAAATGGAGTTATAAATTCAATTTTTGGGTAATTAATTAGTAATAATCGAGTACTAATTAACCCCGTATATTTTACCTGGTTGTGCTACTTTGGCTGTTCCAGGTTCATGGAACTCAAGAATACGACTTGACGTATTGGATTTTAATACCAAGAAAGGCTCTATCGAGCGATAATAAAAATAACTATAGTTTGCAACGCCCACATAATATTTAACTTTTATTTTAGTTTCATCAAAACAAATTTTTTTCCGATTTTCTAGATTTTTCCAAAGGGGTAAAAAAATTGCAAAAAATCGAGATTTTTTTTTTAAATCTCCAATTTCCATAAAATTCAGTATATAAGGTAATTTTGACCCAAAAAGTACAAAAATCGAGTGCATTTGTTGACTGGTCTAATACTTTTTGAGATACGGGCCAAAATCGATCCGAATATTGCCATATCTCAGAAACTCGGCATCCAATCATTAAATTAACCTGATTTTAATACTTTTTGGATAAAATTACTCCATCTACTGAGTTTCATCAAATTCTAAAACAAAATTTTGTTCCCGATTTTCTCGATTTTTTCAAAGGGGTACCCCTTAAAAAAATTTCAAAAAATCGAAAAATTTTTTTTATCTCCAATTACGATAAAACTCAGTTTGTAAGGTAAGTTTGACCAAAAAAGTACAAAAATCGGGTACATTTGTTGACTAGTCGAATCCTTTTTGAGATACGGACTAAGATCGATCCGAATACTGCGATATCTCAGAAACTCTGCATCCAACCATTAAATTAACCTGATTTTTATACTTTTTGGATCAAAATTACCCCATCCACCGAATTTCATCAAATTCCAAAACAAAATTTTTTGTTACTTAAGGTATTTCTGGATCTAATATACGTGTAAAATTGAAATTTATAGCAAATATTTTAAAAATATGTATCAATTAATGGCTGTTTTAAATGGTAGTCAATCAATAATGATTGAAATTATCTGCGTCTACTAGCAAAACCTGGCCTTGAATCTATCTTAAAATTAAACTAGGCTATTTGTTTGTTAAATTCATTGTAAATTTTAAATTCTGCCCAAAATTATCGTAAGCATCTCTTGTTAAAATGTCGATTATATGTATTTATTAAAACTATACAATTTCGAGATATTAACGGTATTATTTTCCACTTGACACATTTATTGTAAAACCATTTTGATTATATAAAATTTAATTATTATTATTTCAATTTGACAACAGAATAATTTATTAAGAGAGCATCTTTAAGTTTTCTTTACATCAAATTTATTTATGAACTTGATAGCACACACAAGCAAGTAGAACCTAAGTAGAAACAGCCAGCAATAGTAAATAATTTAATTAGAAACAAGCACTTGGAGGTAAGTTTAGTGAATCCAATCAAGAACATAATAGCTCCAAGCAGATGATGTAATCAAATATTGTTTTTGTCATTATAAGTAGTTTGATTTCATAATTACCATCACCACTACCAACAAACACATTTATAATGTGTATATAATTAAACAAACCTTCATCGTATCCCTACATACGTACATACTGTCTGTCTGTCTATTCCTAGTTCTATTCTGTTGTTTAACGTTTGATCACTAACTTCAATTATTGTATGTCTATTTAATAACAAATTTATAGTTTAGTACGTTTAGTATGTTTCTGATCGGTAGCTACCAGTTAATAATTCTAATCCAGGAGCTGGTGACACATTTAGAGTACCTACGGATTTGACCCATCTAGCTATATAACTTTAGAGCATCCATGGGCAAACGTGGTTTAGAAAAGCCACACAGGCTTCTGTAACTAACATACGAGTAAGACAATGATATCCTAACCACCAGCGTTAACCAATAATACGAGTAAGACAGAGACAACATTTTTTTTCTACCTATCTCATTACTATTAGAGAAACTGAGATAGGTATAAGAGTCGTATATCCATTTCGCTTCCTCCTCTATGAGCAATGCGGACTTGCATAAAGGGACACACAATAAACTTTATGACACGCAACAAACTTATAACAATAGTGGCTTTGATTTAAAATAAATCAACCACGCCTGCTTTAGAGTATCGTCTCTGATTGTTGTCTAGGGACTGATTAATCTCGTTGGCATTTACAGAATGGAAATTAAAAAAATATAGTTTTCACTTACTTTTATCTTGTTCACCTGTGAATACCAGCGAACTTAATCATTCCCTATTGAATTTTCTCTAAATATGCCACAAGCTCTTGGATTATACAAAAGTACATACTAGTTATATAAAATTATTAACTTTATTAATTTGTTTAAATATATAATGTCTACATTTATTGCTGAGAGTATATTTTAAACAATTTTAATGTTTGTGAAGGTTTGCTTGTAACATTTTGATATAATTATTTAAAATTCCCTAAAACAGGAAAACAATTGTTGGATTTATAACGGTTTTGATTTTTGAAAGGTTAAAGCAATATCTAAAAATATTGTTTGAGGAGAATGGTGTGTGGTATTTTTAAAACACTGAAAGAAATTTATCAATTTTTCGATATTATTATTTTGATCTACTTTAAAAAATTGAAAAAGTGCATGCATCAAATGGTTCCGTCAATGTTTCTATTATTGCAATGTTCCTAAGGATCTTGGTTCAATAAAGTCGATAATGTTGGATGTAGGCCACCCATCCCTTTTAAGTGGAAAATTATGATTTTCAGCTATATGTAATTGGATTGAAAACAACATAAAATGAGCAACTCAAGGATATGCTACTTATCGAAATTGATTAAAAAATGGCAAACTTAAATGGGTTTTAAAACTTTTAAAATTTGATTTTTCCAATACAGACATCCAAGCCTTAATTGTAAGGGCTTTTTTTTATCTTTGGTAACGGAGTCTTAAAAATATTTTAAAAATTAAACTAGGCTACTTGTTTGTTAAATTCATTGTAAATTTTAAATTCTGCCCAAAATTATCGTAAGCATCACAAGTGACATTTAAACAATCTATTGTCGGTCGCTTTTTCAGTTTTTCATTATTGTTTTGATAAAACGTTTTCCTTATATAACCGTAAAGCAAAAATACCTTTCCACCCATTGATTCCTTGTAACTGAATGAGTGACAGAAAAACGTGGTAGACTTTGTGAGAAAACAAGGCTGCTGGTGTTAAAAACAATTTTCGATACGATAGTTTAAAAAAGATAATTCAGAAAAATTGAAGGTGTTTCTTTTTACAGCTTTGTCAAAATCGCACACTTCTCTCTCCCACCCTTATGTTTTGAGGATAATTTTTAGAATTTACATTTTCACGGTTGGTTTTAGTAAAACCATTTTAAATTAAATACATTGTAGAATTCTTCAAATGTATCGCAAATAATTCCACTATTTAGTTATTTAATGTTTAAAAACTAACTTTAATAGTTATTGTGTGTCTATTTAATAACAAATTTGTAATTTAGTATCTACACTATTACGAAAGTACTTGTTATATGAAATTGTTAACTTTGTTAATTTGTTTAAATTTAACGCCTACATTGTTGAGAGTATAGTTTAAACAATTTTCATGTCTGAGTCAAGTTTTGTGTGTACAAAACTTTGATAGAAAGTTATAGTTTTTATTTCGTAAAACGAACTAAAAATGTATGATATAAATAAACAACTCGACTGTGTTAAATAAAATCTGAAAAGGAAGTAACAAATCCGGTTGTTTACATAGTGCTTTAACAGTCGGGGTCCATTAAAATGTAGACTATCTTAAATCTTCCCAATAATGGACCCCGACTGTTTAAGTCCCTATGTAAACTACTAGGCTTGTTCCTTTTTTTTCAATTTTTATTTTAAAAGTTGTTTACATTTAAACTTTTGTTCCATCTCTAGCGGTTTACAAGATGGGTCTTACGGGCTCAAGACCCAATATGTTGCTCATTTACGAACTCAACCTTATTTTTTGCGTAATAAGCACGCTATAAAACTTGATATCTGTTTTCATTTTTGAGTTACCGTGTTGAAAGACAGACGGACAGACAACCAAAAATGAACTAATTAGGTGAATTTATGGACACGTGTACCAAAATTATGTTGGTAGCATCAATATTTTCAAGCGTTACAACCCTGGGACTAAACTTAATATACTATAATATATTTCATATACATGGCATAAAATATAGTATAGACGGTAATAATTTTTTTCAAAAGAGGATCTTTCCGGCAATATAAATTGAGGGAATCAATTTAATTCGCTTTGAACCATCAACAAACTTTCGTAATTCGTGTCTCAAGGCACCATTATGTATCCATTAGTAGTATGTTTGAAGTTGGCGGTAGTTTCAGTCCAATATTTATTGATTATCTTACTAAAAAAGTTGGAACAGTTTTGAATAAATACGTTGTACACAAACAAACGTGTTATCAAAGTTGAATATTGAAACAATTGATAGAAACTAGGATAATGTTATTTTTTACATTAAAAATGACAAATGAACTATGCCAAATGTTTTTTTTATATTATTTATTTATTAACAGATAAATGCAAGAGATAGTTATCAATAAACAAAGCGTTTTATTTACAGTAGCATATAGTCAGTCAGTATATTTATTTGAGATAAAAATATCATTTTTATTGATGATGTTAATTCAGGTTATCTTCCTACACCTACGTTGGATAAAAATACCGTGGGGTACTTTAAAATGTTCAAAATATTTCAGAAGGTTATCGTAGCAGACATTTTACTCAATCTGAAATCGGTTAAGGTGTGGAAACGATCTAGAAATAGGATATTTAGAGGATCCTGGCTCGATTCCCGACTTCTATGTAGCTTTTTTGTTTCTTTATATTTGTTTTAATAAAAATTAAAACCGTAACATTTTTGTTACACAAAGTTTATTTTCATTGCATTGAATTGTAGAAACAAGTGAAATTTACAAAATTAAAAAAACCCCGACAAATGCAATTTAATTATCGTAAACCGATTTTCGGAGACTTAGCTATTAAATGTTCACAATCAAGTCGGTTCAACTGTTTAGGGGCTACGATGCGATGCCACTGAGAAACATATAGACGCACAGATAAACACTTTAACACTTTTTTTTTTTTAAATCAATATAAAAGTGATGGTCAAGGACATCAGATGAGATGAAAAGGATATTTAGAAAGCTATTATTTTTTTTTGGGACCAATTTTTGGAAATATTTTAAGTAAAATTGAAATATTTGAGTTGACTTTGTTCTTTAAAATTATTGTTTTAAATTACCTAACTATTTGACAGTTTCCCTTTTCGAAATGAATTGAGCCAGGTTTATTTGACCATTCATTTCCATAGTAATTATTTATGTGTTAAAATTATATGTCATGCCTTTTCCAAACTGAATTGATTTTGAAGATCATCGCCAATTTTTTATCTTTTTCGGGTATGTAATTCTAAGCTCGCACTTGAAACATGGCAAAGAACACTCTCCGTTAAATGACCTTTCAAGGGAAACCAAAAAAATTAAAAATCGGTTCATCCGTTTAGGCAAACACACAGGCACACACACATAGCGGTCAAACTTATAACACCCTTTTGTTTTTCGTTCGAGGTTTGATCATTTCTGGTAATATAACCAAATTTTGTAATTTTGTGCAAACTGGTTTGAATATTAAATGTGAGTTTTTATAAATCAGAAGAGATGACTTTTTGCAATGCCAGATATCACGTTGTGGTATGAACGTATTCAAAGCAGCCTAGATACTGATTTGCATAGATCACTCAATAAAATTCAAAAACTATTTCATTAGTTGTGAATACTATGTATTTGTTTACCTAATATGTATTTGTAATTCAATATTTAAAATATTTTCTATTTATAGTATGTTATCAATTGTATACACTCATTTAAAATTAATTGACTACTTTATTTTTGAATGCAAAAATAAATTTTAGATAACATGAAAAGTCAATAAATATATCGAATATTTATAGAATTGAATGATTGAAATCAATTTTATTATCACTATAATGTTTTATTTTTCATATTGTATCTATATTATATAAATTTATTTATATTATGTTATGCAATTTTTAATTTTTAGATATTATATACAGGGTGTGGGCTAATAATGGGCGTCTTTTTGACCGCGAAAAACTCTGTCTTCATAAATGGCTGGATTTGCGAGTTGTTGTAATAAAGTGAAAACAATTTTCAGTTTCTATAGTGGAATTCCATAAAATTACATAAACACCGCTGGAGATTCAACACCAAGCACAATGACCCGGTTTTCGTCCGAAACACAATCTAAAATTTTGTAACTATAAAACAAAAGGCTCAGTAATGAAAAAGCGTTTTTCATTATAATGGAAGAAGTTATTATTCCAAAATAAGATTAGGTCTTAGGTGGAATCGCCAAGAGTGCTAACTACTCACCATTCTAAAGAAAACTATTTGATGGAACATGTGATGCACTAATAAGTCCACATTCCCGTTCTTTTTCTGGCGGCCGAACACTTCCTGAGCTAAAAACACGTGGTTTTTATGTTCCACTCTGTAAAATGATCCTCTTTCACGAGGTCAAGCAAATTTGTATTTCCATCAAGAGAACCTAAATATGCGTTGAATACATAAAGTTTTCAGTAATAATGCAGGGTTTTTCAGTATTTGTCTATCTAACGGACTATTCAGTGTGTTATATAAAAGCTTTTTGCTTTTTTCTCGTCGTGGTATTTTCATATCAGATTCAACTGAAACTCAAAAGTATTGAGCCAATTTTCACTCAAAATTATATTGTATTGTAAATGAATTTATATATGTCACGCAAACAATTAAGTTTTTCATATTTTGTGCATGACATTCAACGTCTTACAATAACTTCAAACGTGTAATAGCTTGAAATTCGCCAATTTATTTAGATAAAGCTCAAAGGTGCCTGAGACTATTGAAATATTCGGCTAGATTGTACCACACATAGAAAAATTTTGTTGATTTTAACCAGTTTTCCGAAAAATAACTAAATATTTTTTCTTTTTTTTTTCATAAAATAAGCAATTCAGTACAAGTAATATATACAAAATGTTATAATATATTTATAACATAAGTATACATGTGCTTTCATAATATTTGTCCTTCTGAATCATTTATTTCCGTTCTATCAAATATATACACACACACAAATAGGCTTAGGGTCTTTCAAAAAGAGTGATACTTCATTAAATTAAAACTTCCAGTTATTCATATAACATTTATGTTTCGTATGTGTCCAGTTGAAAATATTCCGTACATTTTGAAGTTTTGTCATGCAGTGCCTTCCGATTCTTGAATCTTTAGAAATCTTTAAGGACAGTGTTTTAATTGTCTGTATAAATATAGAAAATGAACCCATGTTAATCATACTTAACTTGGGCAGACTTTATTTTTGGCGGAATAGTTCGAGTTTCATCAAATTCCAAAACAAAATGTTAAAATGATAAAATTTAGTTTATAAGGTAATTTTGGCCCAAAAAATACAAAAATCGGGTGTTTTTGTTGAATGGTCGAATAGTTTTTAAGATACGGGCTAAAATCGATCCAAATATTGCGATATCTCTGAATCTCTGCATCCAATCAGTAAATTAACCTGATTTTTAAACTTTTTGGATCAAAGTTACTCTATTCACTGAGTTGCATCAAATTCCAAAACAAAAATTTTTTCCCGATTTTCTCGATTTTTTCAAAGGGGTACCTTACCCCTTAAAAAATTGCAAAAAATCGAAAAATATTTTTTTTCTCCAATTTCGATAAAACTTTGTATATAAGGTTATTTTGACCCAAAAAGCATAAAAATCAGGTGCATTTGTTGAATGGTCGAATAGTTTTTGAGAGACAGACTTAGGTTACTTAAGGAACGTGTGTACAAAATATCAGGTTTCAAGACCAAGCGGTTTCACCTGTGCGTTAATCGATCAGTCAACTTCCAATCTTATATATATAGATTATCATAAAGGGTTATGGTCACAGTAGATCGAACAAATTCAATTTTATTGAGTACGGATTATCAAGACTCTATTGTAGTAGCAATTGAAAGTTTTAATCTAATAAAGTAACATTCATATTGAAAGACCGTCCGTATAATACATATACAAATTTCAATCATACACAAATGTATAACCGCAAATACATTCTTCATCACTGTATAAGTAGAAACTGTGTCCTGACGAAGGAATTGAATACCTACTAGGATTATTATTGTGATGGATAAATATCCTGTCATCATGAAGTTTGATCGATGACTACTTCTTCTGCATGTAGACAGAGTAAAGAGTATTGTTTGTGTTATTATTGATGTTAAGAATTTCTAGTCGACAATACATATACATATTATATTCTCTTTTATATATATTTCTCTCTTTTTTGGTTATAAATTGATATCCAAAAACCATAAATTATCATATTTTTTTCGCTGATAACAATGGCGATAGCTCGTTCCTATTTTCAGAGCTATTCAAATTTATGCCTATATCAAACTTTCTTTTATTTACATATAAATTTTTATTTCTATTCTCTCTATTGTTAAAATGATATTAAAATCATATAAACGTAACCTAGGTCAAAATTTTTCTTGAACATTCACAATAATGTATTGTTTGTGAAAATATATTCAATACTTTGTTCAATTATTGACTTAATAAAGGAATTATTGATGGATCGATTTAATTATGGATATCGCACAATAAGAGATATAAATATTATGGCTTTATACTACCCAAAAAATAAGGTGACATTGTATTTATTTTGAAAATTCTTTATTTATTCTTCCCAATCAATTTCATCTCCTTCAAAGTAATCCTTTCTCGATGCAATGCACTTATGCCAACGGATTTTCCAATTTTCGAAACACTGGTTGTAGTCACCATCCAGGATTGCCTTCAGTTTCGTCTTCGCTGCGGCATGAATCTCCTCAATCGTATCAAAACGGTGTCCCCGGAGCAGTCTTTTGAGCTTGCTGAACAGCTAGAAGTTGCACGGCGCCAGGCCAGGTAAATATGGTGGTGCGGAACGATATGGGTTGAGTTTTTGACGAAATGATCACGAATTATGAGTGCCGTATGGGATGGTGCGTTATCGTGGTGTAAAAACCATGACTTGTCTCTCCACATTTGCGGCCTTTTTAGGCGGATAGCGTTACACAAATGACGCATAACGTTCAAATAATATTACTTGTTGACTGTTTGGCTGGGCGGAAGAAATTCATAATGCACAACAAACGCGCGCAGTTTAAATTCAAATGTCACCTTAATTTTTGGACACAGTATTATAACTTATCCAATACGAGAAATATTTACCTGAGTAGAAAATCTTCCAAAAATATTTTGAGGCATGTTAAAATACCTGATAACCAACGATAATGTATGCCCAACGCAAAAGAATATTCGACCAAATTTTCGAATTCTGGTCGAATTTATAGTAAATTGTTTATGTTAACGATGTGTTTTTGTTTTTCTTTTTTCAATTTTTAACGAGATATGCTTTGTGTGTGTGTGTGTGTGTGTCATATCTATGACATCCAATATTCATCTACTTTATATTATTTTTATTATAGTATACGAATTTTCATTTTTTTATTATTTATGTCCAAAACTAGTTATGTGACTATTCATAAGCATGTGCATAACTAGTTTGGGTAGTAAATAGTTTAAAACTAACAAAATTCGTGAACAATAATTGTGTGTCCAAATTCATTACTATTCTGTTACCTGTCAAACGAACATCAATTTGTAATTACTTAACAAATTATTATAACTAATTAGTTTATAAATTTATTTAGCTAAGCAATCACAAACATATTATATGTATAATACAGATTTACATAAGTAACTGCTAGGTTCAAGATCTTTAGTTGTACGCAGTTTGTTGATAATTGATTACACCACGTCGAGATTGTTACGTAAGAGGATATGACAGTAAAAATTGTAACATCGACAAAATTATACGTTTTAATCATTCTTAACAAGATAAACTGTTCTGGTACATAAACAAAATCATCAATCATATTTTCACTTGAAAAAAGGAAATGTATGCGAAAGTATGTATACAAACAAACACGCAAAAGAAAGTATAATGATTTTTTATTAGCAAATTGAAGTAGTTTTTCAGCATAAAATATCATACACAATGAGAAGAAGGCATGCCACGCGATTGAAACATAAAAAAACAGGCAATGTATTCCATCCATGCATATATAAATGAAAAATCCTTGTACTTTTTAAAGATTTGTTAATTTGTTTGTTTCTTTTTATCTTTGTTAAGAATAATAACACGAGCTTGGATTAATATGCCTTAATGTAACTGAATTCTTTAATTCCCGATCGAAAATTGACGGAGATTTAATGAAAACAAAGTTTCTCGAATCTTTCTTTTTATATTTTATTCAGTACAAAACCTGATGTATTTATGCGGGAACTAAAGTTGATGCTTGCCGCTTTTCAATTAACTTTATTTAGAAACTGTTAACCTGCTCAAAAAGTTCTAGCAGTTTCAGATATATAAATATGTTTTGAAATGTTGCAATTTAACAAAAAATGTCTTTATCTATGAATACCTCGAAAAAAAAGTTTTAGGGGAAAAAATTGAGCTTTTGTTTTTAACGTGCATTCTTAATAGAATCGCCAAACTCTATTTTAGTAACAATTTTACTGTATCAAGTAGATTTGAAAAAATAAGCTGTGAAATTTGGACGGCCTGAACAAGAGTCTTTATTTAAAAGTTTATTTTTAATAACGGAACCCTAAAAATGAGACGGCAGTAAACACATAAAAAAGAATATAATTGTTGATTCTCGGGGTACAAAATACAATATTTAGAGTTCTTAACAAAAGAAACACTTGTAAAAATCCAAAACGTCTCAATTATAGAATATTCTTTCCGGGTTATTTGATTTCAATTTATCGTATTGGGAATTTAGCAGTAAAATAATATTTTTATATATACTTTGTAAGTAATTTTTGAGTAATGGTATTGTTTCTTCAACAAGATTATGACATACGATCCTTAAATTCTTCAATGGAATAGAAAATTATTTACAAATTAATTAAAATATTCCTCTGTGTACATAAAAATTAAAAATGTATGTTATTTACAGTTACTGTTTTAATATTTGTATAATTTGTAAATTTGAACAAGTGTGACGGTAACTATTATATTCACTAATTAAATCAATAACTTCAGTTAAAAAAAGTTAAATTGAAAACGAATGCGTCGAAAATTTTTAATGAAATTTGTTTTCATTATTTTTATTTTTAACATATTATTGTTCTAAAATGACTCTTTTATTTTTAGTTTAATTATAATTATTTTTAATAAATTATGCTTTGAATACCCCATTCAAAAAATTAACAAAATGAAAGATCTTTTCTCTATGATTCAAATACCTATCATAACAAACTGGCGTAGCAAGAGGACTTTGAATTCTTTATAAAAACAGTCGTGGGTAGAGTCTGCTGCGACCTTTGAGGTCCATACTAATAACTTCCCAGCATAATGAAAATTATCAAATAATTAAAAAATAAAAACTGGCCTGATTCGAAACTACCCGATCAAATGTTATGAAATGCTTTTCGGATCATACATTAATACGCTTCGATCGACACCTCAACGAAGTCGACATCATTTTTGTTTGCATGATATTGATCAGGACGAAAAACATGTCTACGGACACAAACACACATACTTCTTCTCCAAAATGGTTGCAATGCCTTGTTCTAATCATGAAAATATATGTTGATATTCGAAAATCGCGCCCATTACAATAACGAAAGTTAATACAGACTCACTACCTTAAAGTGGGGTAATGTTACATCCATAAAAACATACGTCGTAAAAATTCTCTTTGTCAATTTAATTTAGTTAAAATCTTCACAGCAATATAAGTTTTTATAGTTTCATTTAATATTTGGAATTGTACCCATGATGGTTTTTAGATAAGAGGGACGTACGTATAGAGGTCGTATAAGTACTTTATGCTATATTTTTGAATTTGAACATGATACTTTTGTCAAGTACGGTCGGTTGAGTAGATGATACCAACCAACTTATTTAAATAAATGAATATTCTTCATGTTTAATTAATACAAACAACGATTGTTAACTTTGAATATGTTTATATTCCGTATCGTCTGACTCGTTCGAAGTTCTCTATTTGAATTGCAATAAATTATTTTATATGCTTCTTGTTCAGAGTAAATCAACAAATGTGTAAAGTTTACAAACTTCTTTTATTTTTATTCTTATTACTAATAACTTTTAATACTTTTTTCATAATTAAAAATGAATTTTTTTGAAAAAAACAGAGCTAACACAAAGAGTTTATTAAATTTTAAAGCCTTATAGCTTCATAAAAAATTTATTCAGCTTTCAGATGGTGAGTTAAATATTGAAAGTTGCATTGTCTTAAAATCATCCCACTATAAAGTGTGAATAGATTCGGTTACCTATAGGAACACTATTATAAGGACAAGAGCTTTTCTGGATTAAAGAAATAAGCACCAGCCAGCAAGATTAGAACGTTTGGCTATTTAAGTTTTAGCTTTTTCCGGCTATTAAAGACATAGCTTAGCACATGTTATTACTTTGTCCTGCATACTAAACTATACAGAATGTTCGATTTCCATCTAGGCCTGTAAGTATCACGACTATTAGAGTGTACATGGGTTAAGCAATGCATCTAAGTAAGAGGTATTATAGGTGCTATATGAAATTGCAAAAGTGACTTGTTTCGTGGCTTATCTGTTGTACTTTATCTTTTCAACTAAGAAACTACCATTCTCCAAGCGTCCTACAACTATCTCAACGCATATCGAAGCTTCAAAACATGTATATAATACCTATCACTTAGAAGCATTGCTTAACGTATGTATTCTGTCATATTCGTGATATCTATATGCCTAGATGTAAATCGAACATTCTGTATATTTAACGTACTGTTTTTAAGAAGTATTTTGTTGTATAATTGTATTATTTTCTTTAAAGTTTGTTTTTAAGGAATATTATGTTTATTTTTGTATTATTTTCTCGTATTATATATCAAAACCAATACTGACTGAAACAAAACTACACAAATTTTTTTAAGCCAAGGGAATATTGATTTTATACATGCGTTCGTAGAATTGTATTTCGTGGAGAAATATAATATGTTATTTGAATATAACACATTCAAAATAATAAATTATATGAAATTGGAAAATTTCTTTTAAACAAAACGTTGGAGGTTAATGGATTTTGAAATTTAAATGAGATTATGGTTATTTAAATGGTTCTTAGTTATAGAACTATTATGAAAGGAAAGCGAAAGGTTTGCTGGGAAATGATCGATATTTCCACTTATAAGTACTGTGCTAGACTTGAACTCGTAATGAAGTGAAAATTGTATTGTTTTTCTACTTGTCTTTCGGAAGAATCATAAAGTTAGGTTAGAAAAACGCGGATTCAAATATTCAATTACAAACCTTTGTAGCCTCTAAATTGCCTTTAAAAAATCTTCCAAATCGTCATGTTTATACGTTTAGTTCGATATCATCGCAAACTGATTACCCATTTTTTTTTTTAAACATGTCTTGTAAAATCCATTTTAAGACTTACAGTACTTTTAGAACAAAATATTAGTTCTCAATACTTATTTAGTTTATATTATTGCTTTTATTATGGGGTTCTTTGTATTATGAATAAAAATATTGCTACTTAATCAAAAAGTTTTATGGTGTGTATTCAAAACTTATATTCACAAAATATTTTATCTAACAATGTTTTTACGGCATCAATGTTCTGAGTGTATATAAACCACTTTTTCGAACATGTTGTATAAATAACATAAATTGTAAACATGTAACTAAATATTGAAATAATTAATCATTTCTACATAGATACGATCCATATCCACCTAAATAGAAATAATATTCCTATCCAATACACCACACTGTTTTGTAATATAAATAACATGGCTTAAGATTAATACAATTTAATCTAAATGACAAAGATACATGTTAGATAAATAGTTATCACGGTACCTAGTAGGTCGTGAGCCCATATTGAAACGGAATTTTATGATTATTAATCCCCCAAATTAAAAAAAGGGGTGTTCTAAGTTTGATCGCTATGTGTGTCTGTGTGTTTGTCTGTCTATCGCATCGTAGTTCTTCTCGTTCTTCTCGAGTTTTAAGAGCGAGCTTAGGGTTCCGTTCTCGAAAAAAATTGAAAAATTGGCGATGATTTTCAAAATCGATTCAGTTTGGAAAAAGTATGACATATTATTTTAACATATAAATAATTACTATGGAAATGAATGGTCAAATAAACCTGGCTCAATTCATTTTGAAAAGTGAAATGTTAAAATAATTTAATTAGATAATTCAAAACAATAATTCAAAAGTCCCAAGTCAATTCAAATATTTCAATTACAATTAAAATATTTCCAAGAATTTGTACCAAAAATGATAGCTCTCTAAGTATCCTTTTCATCTCATCTGATGTACTTGATCATCACTTTTATATTGATTTAAGAATGAATGTTATAAGTTTTAAGTGTTAATTTGTGCGTGTGTGTGTTTCATTTCATAGCTAAGTTTCCAAAAATCGGTTTACAAGAATTAAGTCGCTTTTGTCGGGACTTTCTTTAAATTTTGTAAATTTTACTTGTTCTTTAGTAAAAAAACTTATCTTTACCAATCTTTCAAATGGCAGCCGAAAAGAATCTGAGATATTTTGCTTCATTATGAGCTTGTGGTCTATTTATAGGTATCGATTTCTTGTTTTAAGAAATAATTATATAGAATCATATCAATTTTACCACTATTGATTGTATTCTGAATACTATAATTACATTGTAAATGTTTATATCTAACGGTAACTAAGTAAGACGTTATTAAAGTTAGTATTAAGTTTATGTTAATGTATGTTCTAACAAAGATTTTCATTTATATTAGAAATCTTTGCATTCTAAGCTTTGCTTTATTAGTATTAAAATAAATAGCAACTGTTTTTGAAATTAAGGATATGTATTGTGTAAATGCGCCAATCAGAAAGGTTCACCTACAGCGAGTTCGATTACCGCCGTCACAACGCCGATCGCTTTGAGAGGCTGAGCAATTTTTTCTTCATTCTGATTGATAAGCAAGCTAAAAATTTTTATTCCGCGGGTCCAAATACGTCGAAATACACTCCTTGATCGGTGTGACCCTTAAATGCACACGAAACCCACTCAGCGCCTGCACTATATTTTGAATATTAAAAAAACAACTGGTACTTGTATTTGTTAATTTACTTATTTAGAAATAATGAAAATGTAAAAATTAAAACCAACATGAATTAGACAGTTGATAAAGAATGTTCCTGGTAATAAAAATAAGTAAAAGAACCCAAGATGGAATGTTAATAATGTTTGTAATTGTTTATAAAAACAACTAGAGAAAATTCACGCGTAAACTGAAAATAAAAAAGTTGAAATTCCTTAAATATTTAACAAACAAATGAATTGTAAAATTTTTGATGTGTATTTCATAGGGTCCTTTTCAAAAAGGCTATATACAAAAGCAAATGTACGAAAACACACACATACAGAGTGTCCTTACAACCACAGATAGAAAAATACTAGAAAGTGAAGCCAATGTTCCCTATTCACAAAACTCTAAGCGGGCACATGAAGAACACTCTCCGTTAAATTACCTTTGAAACGATGCCATAGACAGACAAACACTCAGACACACATACATAGCTGTCAAACTTATAATACCCCTTTTTAGGTTCTAGGGTTAAAAAGAGGATAAAATTTCTAATTTTAGCAAAAATTTTTACATTGTCTAAATAAATATTAATGTAAGATATTTCATCATATAGGGTAAGTAAATAAAAATTCGACATTTGAAATTGAAGAAACTTTGGAAATGGTAAAATCATTCGAATATTAATCTTTTTTTCATGTTTTTTACTTGAATAAATCTAAGCATAACATAACGTTTGCACAAAACTGCAATAACAAACTCTCAGTTTACCTAGAGACAAAAACCTTTTAAAAAGCATACCTACGTAGACAACTCTATATAAAAACTCAATGTTCAATTTATGTCTAATGTATATATATATACATTTTATATGTAACATATTTCAGTATTTCATCTTTTTTTCTACTGTTTTCTTCAATATAAAAGGAAGCTCCTGTTGACTCGTTCTATGTATCAAATATATCTATGAAAGTAAATAGAAAATGTTAAATATTGAAGATGAAATCATATTAATGCACATATTATTGACAATTTACAAATAAAATATATAAGGTAGGGCTATAAAAATTGAATTTCTAAGGACTTTTCATAAATATCATGTAAAAAAAATTTGGTCTAGATTACGCAAAACGAAACAAATTTCTAAAAAAAACGCTCAAAATAATAAATTAGAGAGAATAAACTAGAGTCATCGTCAAACTTGTATACGAAAATATAATTTTGAAAAATTATAGGGGTTCACAAATACTCCATCCCTTACATTTTATTTTTATTTTCACTCATTTACTTAATGGATAAAGCTAACTTCATTTTTGTTGCTTTTGAGTTTTGTAAATCGTGTCACTTGAAAGATACAACCTTTAAAATGAAATTAAACAAGTGAAAACAAACAATTGACTGAGTTAATTGTTGAAATACCATGCATAGTCAGTGTTGATTTCTTTATCACATTACACATACAAACATGTGACACATACATGACTGATAATCAAGTATAGTACATATTATAAAATTTCCGCCTAATTGGCGCCCTCACGGGTAAACAGTGATGTTTACGAAAAAATGTTTCGAACAAAAGTTGTTTAATTTTTGATAAGAAACATTTTTTACTTTTAAACTTTTGTTCTATTTCTAACGGTTTACAAGATGGGTCCTACGGACCCAAGACCCAATTGAGCTATGATGCTCATTTACGAACTTGACCTCACTTTTTACGTCCTGAGTACGCTGTAAAAATTTCAGCTCGATATCTTTTTTCGTTTTTGAGTTATCGTGTCCACAGACGGACGGACGGACGTCATAAAATATCTTTAAAAGCAGCCAAAGATTTTTACTATAAAATTACTTTTTTTGAATCAGTATATTTTTAAACTCATAGAAATATGTTTTCACTTTTTAGTTCAGCTAGATACAAAAGCGTTGCTTTAGTTTTTAAACTATTATTTATTAATAATGGAATGTTATATGCACTTCCACCATCAAAGATTCTTTGGTTAATCGATAATCCTGATGATTCTGATCACTTCTTTAAAAAAAATCTTATTAAATTATGGTATAATCATCGTTTCTTGATAAGTGTAAGAACTTGCAATTCAATCCCACGTTTTTAAATGGATGCAAAACACGATAAAAGATTCTGTTACATAGATACATCCCAAGCGTGTTAAAAAAGTACTTATTTCTGCCTCAATATTTAAACCAATCCCCATATAAGTATGTTTCATACTTTTTCAACTGAAGGTAAAATCGTAGATATATATCGTTTTTTGTTTTTAACTCATATAGTCACATACTCGTTTTATAGTAAACCTACATTCGTATAAAGCAACGAATGTAGCACATCAGAACTGTAGAACTGTATACATACGTACTACTATACTAACTGTATGTTGGTTGGCTATCTCGACGTGATTTGAGATTTTGATTTGAGACATGGATCATCGGACACGAAGTCTGCTCACGTAACATACGAGTTACTGCTATATGTGTATTTATATCCATACCTATTTGTGCAGATTAAATATCCACCTACTAGATTATGATTTCATTGATTTCGGAAAGCAGACATTTTAATCTTAATTCTTATAACAATATGTTTTAGAAGGTATCTTGGTTGGTGTGCTTATTATGGCGTGATGTTCGGTGATCCAACACACCGATACAAAGAGATGGGACGAGCTGGAAATATTTACGACTCGTAACTGTAGCCAGTTAGGTTGCCGTATCCGAAAAAACTAAAAAATTGGCGGTGATCTTCAAAATCGATTCAGTTTGGAAATGGCATGACATATCAATAATTACTATAGAAATGAATGGTCAAAGAAACCTGATTCAATTCATTTCGAAAAGTGAAATGGTAAAATAATTAGGTAATTTAAACAATAATTCAAAAGAACAAAGTCAACTCAAATATTTCAATTTCAATTAAAATATTTCCAAAAATTTGTCCCAAAAAATGATAGCTCTCTAAGTATCCTTTTCATCTCATCAGATATCCTTGACCATCACTTTGATATTGGTTTAAGAAGGAGTGTTATAGGTTTAAAATGTTTATCTGTGCGGCTGTGTGTTTCTCAGTGGCATAGTCACCCCTAAACGGTCGAACCGACTCGATTGAGAACATTTTAAAGGAAAGTTTTAAAAAAACAAGAAATAAATCGCATTTGTCGAGGGTTTTTTAAATTTTGTAAATTTCACTTACCTAATGCTCTTGTTACCTAACTTAAAGCACGTTTCATTCATTTTATAGACCATATTGTACCAGATAGTTTTTTACCTTTATATGCTGTCCTCACATCTATATGTTCAATTACTTGACGATGTGGGTGGTATATAACTCTCTTATAGGGTTACTCGTCCGTATTTTTCACAATTATTCGAGTGTATTCGCATTTGTAAAGTTTTTTTCCTCTTTCTTAGTTATATTTTATAGGAATATGCCAACTTCATAAAATGTATTGCTGGCTATGCCATTGCAATGCCTGCAACTGATATTTTTCTATATATATATTTTTTTTCCTGACGTAAGATAACATTTTCTTATATTTTCTTTTATTCAATTGAAAATTATGATATTATATAATAAAATAACTGATTGGAAATATGAACATTGATCTTAATTGCTTTTATTGAATTTAAATATGATACGTTCGTAGTAATCTATTTAATAGATCAGATTTTCTATCTTTGTGTTCTATTTTATTAACTGTATAGACAATATATTATAATCGTATCTCGTATTCGTATTATACGTTGTCTGTTGGGAAATCAGAAAACAAAGGAAAAAAGTATTACCAATTTTCTTCGTTCTTCAAAAAAAGGTTTTTTCGTAGTCGTGAGATGTTTTATATGAATTGTGTCAATATAAAAATTGAACACGTATAAATTATTCTATTGGGATGTAGAAATTTATAGTTCTTTGCTTAATGTCTTTATGAAAAACAATATTTCGTACATATATTCAAAATAAGTGTTGTTATCAAAGAAACATGTATTTTATATTTCGTCTCTTATAAAGAATTGATGAATAACAAGTGAATATAAACAATTGACTAAGCTATTTGTTGAAATACCACGTATTCGCCATGGGAACTGATTCTAACGCTGTCTAGTGGTAGAAAATAGAAGCTGTCTATGACAAGTCAAATTTATATTATAATCACCTAAATACTTGATAATTTCATTTATATTTATTTCAAAACTTTTATTATTCATTATGAATAACTTTTGACACGTTGGTACTCTTATTTCTGTTGAAATTTAAACCGTTAGAGATAGAACAAAAGTTTAAAAAAATATTCCTAAAAGTATGTAAAAATATTCCTTTTTAAAAGCTTCAAACAATTTCTGTTTGAAACATTTTTTCCGTAAGCATCACTGTGCTTGGTTGTTTATAACTATATACACTGAAGAAGTTAGAGCAAGATACTCTTATTACTTTTGTGTAAGAGTGGCTACCTTTCGTTACTTACATGGCGTAAAAAAAACAAACGATTGCGTAACCAACACTGTCTATAAATGCAATTCACACAATTATATATGCATCCATACAATTTTATTAATAAAGTAGTGTATCGTTACCATAGAAACGCCTCCAATAAAACTCATGCACGGTGCGAATATCGTACCATATTTTCTATACCACACACCTCTCTAGCGATAAAGTTTATACAATGAACTAATTAAAGTAATATAATCATTTATACAATTAGTTGATTAAAATCAATTAAAATTTATTTAATTCTGTAGTTAATTAATGCATAATATAGGCGTAGATAAACATTTCACCAAATAACATTAGCTTCAACCAGGATGGTATCTAAAGTTTTTATTATTCTTTTTTTTTTTTGCAAGCTCATTAATTTACATAATTGTTGGTTAAATAAAAATAATTACGTTACGCAAATGTACAAAAAAAAAAAAAAAAAAAAAAAAAAAAAAAAAAAAATGGAGAAAAAATGAGCCTATTAGTTGTTATATTAAAACTGGATTAGTGAGAGTGGGTAACTTGAAATAATACATATTTTTCATTTTTTTAAATTGTGTGTGTTTTAAGTTTAATTATAATTTTATTTTCAGATCTACTATAACATAAAAGTATACAGATTATTTCAACAAAAATAATTTGCCCTAATTTCACCCTTTTTTTAAAACAAAAAGTATGTCTTTCTTAAAAAAAAAATCATTAATATCGTTGCTGTTTCCACAGTTTTTGAGAGTAGAAAGTTTATTATAAATATTTCGTTAATTGAAGTTTTTTAGGAATATTTAATTATTTCATTGTTTTGTAGAGGTACATTGTGTAAAATTAATATTCTTAAATTTTAGTCAATTCCTTATATTTCAAACTAGTAAGCCACTAAATACATTTTCAATAAATTTGGATTTAGTATTGAACTTCTTTTAATCGAATATTTCAATAATTAATATTGATGAAATTACATATTGCAATCAGATCTTTTTGTTCGATTGCTTCTAAAATTTTTTGTTGCTTTTTAAAAATCGCTGGCCACAGTATTCTTAATAACAGCTGCCCACAGCAGACCAAACTGGGTAACTTAGGAAATTTCTCAATTAGGTAATCTCTTGGCAAACCTTTTTTTTTAGTAAATTTCAAGCCTACCCATAAAGAAGTCAACAAACCGCACTTTTTGACTTGTCATTTTGTGCAGCGTGTGTATACATCACCTCCTTTGTAGATATATATATAGAAAATTTTGAAGATTTTGGCTCCTGGTGTAACCCTTTTTTTTTGTTAAAGCAGAATATTTGTAAATTCGCATTTTAATGGAGTATAGCATATAAAAATATATAAACAAAGCAAATAAGCAGCTGAAATTGGTAAGTTTTTGCATGCTTCCGCAAAATATTATAATGTTGAACTATCCAATATCCAGAACGATTTGTCTTATCAGTTAAATCGAAGGCAAGTTTTATTGACCCGTATATCATTTTTCACGAATCATTTGGCATCTTTGTAAAGGTAGCAGCATTGACTATATAATAAAGAATCTAATTTTGTAGATTATTTTGAAAAGTGTTTACATAACAAAATTGTTCACTTTGAATGTATTTATATAACAGTTATAATAAGAACACAGAGCTTTTAAATTTTCATAAAATGGTAAAAGTTTTACAAATATTATTTTCTTGATAATTTTTGTTGAAAGGTATGTATTTTTATACATTAATATTTGTTCACGCAGAGGTATGTATAGGTAGGTATATTTTATTAATTTTGTATTTAATTAATTTTTAATTTAGTAAGCAGACTGTTTTTTTAATGATTTTTTAAACAATAAAACAAAAAAAAAGACGGTAGGTAATAAAATTAGGTGTAACAAAGAAATAAAAATAATCAAGTTAATTCAAATTTTATGTTTCAATTAAAAATTTATATAATCATATTTTTTTTATGAACATTTTATTAGATTTCGAATCACAGGCCATATTCTTGATATGTGATTTTGAATTTTGTGTCAACAAATCATGTTTGAAGCAGCTAAGAAATCGCTAAATGTATGATAGTAGTAAACTGGTGTGACTCACGCTTTGAATTAGGATTAACTATCTTATATCTCACTTTCTATAATCACTTGCAACTCAAAAACGATTTTAAGAACAATGGTTACGAGACAAAAATGTTTAGAATAGTCTAAAATGTATGGCAATGGTTGCTTTCTTAAATTTCGTGATTTTTAAGAAGTGTTAGAATGATCGAAATTTTAAGAACACGAGTTCGCATAGGGAGAACATTTTAAGCCAGTTCTTATAAAAATGATATTTTTCTATTGAATTGCGACCGTTTAGCCATTATTCGGCTTAATTTCTTAGATAATAGTATATCAATAGAAATTAGACATGAAATATAGAGTTAGTTATTGTGTTAAAATAAATGACAAATGAGATGAACAATTATTTGCAACCTGACATCAATAATAATTACTATTGATAACTTAAGGTTAAACCTGTATTCTACATATATAGGATACAATATTGTACCTTGTCACATATTATCACCGCCGAGCTACTTAAAAAGTGATGGTTGTTACGAGAAGAGCTATTCCACGTTTTTTATACACCCCTTTTTTCGAAAAACAATACATATAAGCATTAAAAAACTTCGTCATTGGTAATTACGCATAGGTAGGAATCCACCTTTTTTGACACTAAAATTATTATTCTCAAAAAAGTAATATTTTTGGTTTTTTTTCTGTAATAATTATTTACTTCACCGGATGGATATGTTTTGAAAGTTCGATATGCGTTGAGATAGTTGTAGGACGTTTGGAGAGTAGGATTTTCTTAGTTGAATAGATGAACTACAACAGATAAGCCATGATACAAGTCACTTTTGCAATTTCATATAACACCTATAATACCTCTTACTTAGATACATTGCTTAACGCGTGTATTCTATCATACTCGTGATATTTATATGAATAGATGTAAATCGAACATTCTGTATATATAAGCTATGATCCAGGGTACAACACTCTCCCATATATTACTTGGTAGGTACAACATAGCAGGCAGACGAAATAATCGTTAATATGATATATAAGTTTGTACACATATTGACAGTTATCAATTTCGAACATGTTATTATAAATGGTTTTACATATTAGTGTCATATAATATATGTATGAAGATAATCTACATAAAGGATATGTTTATATGGTCTATTTCGAAACAGGTATAATAATAGAGTATGTATGGTATCTATCAAAGCCATGACCTTTTATGCTTTTAAACTAGTCAAAATGGTTTTAAGCGTGAATAAAGTGAAAAATAGAATGTGCATGTGTTGAAATTTGAAAATCGGTAGTAGCTACATACATGGAAAATTATGAGTGACATTGAAACATAATAAAAATTTAAAAATCATCATCTCATTTTCTGTTGCGCAAGTGGCGAGTGCCTCCTTTGCCACGCCCTAGTTACGGACCTGGCCCTTGACGTAAACCACGTACGTTTTCCGTAAATAGAAGTCATTGCACCATCTTCCACATCAGAACTATAAAACACATTCTTTTTTTTTAAATATATGATTTACATAAACATTTTATTTAGTTACATAAACATTCATATTTATATTATTCTGCGTATTATGATAGTAAGATCAGTAACCGAAATGGTACAAAACGTTCAGTGAATCGGTTTTTCATTAGAAAAAAAAATTAATTTATATTTTATAATCACTTTCTTTCACAAGTATTTTCATTTTCCTTTACACACATAGGTTTTTCAGGGAACAAACTTTGAATCGAAATTAAACCCATAAAACTAATATCAATTGCCATCCGTGACAGCTTTTGGCAGCAGTAGGCAGCTTTTATTTTATGATATTTGGGTTTAAATATGATTATGGTCCTTATTTCCTAAAGAAACACTCTTTATTTAAACTTTTACCTGATATGATATTTATTTTCCTTTCAGCCTTAACTTCACATTATAATTTTTATGTCTTTTTAATCTTTCCATATGCTTTTTATTTTTTAATAAAATAATTGTTTCTTTCAATTTAAAGCCCTTATCGTGGGAAAAGTCTAGACTCTATTAATTTATAATCTTATTTCCAGTTCATAGAAATTTACATCACTTGAAATTTCTTATTGACCGCATTATTTTTCGAGAGTAATCGAGAACTAAATAAAGTATCCATTTATGTCTGTAATTTCATGTTTCTCAAATATTTGGCTTTCATCAAAGTTTCATAATTTCCACATAAAAGAATCAACTCTACCAACAAAAAGCAAACCACTCGCAGTCACTTTGAAGTTTCAATTTTGACATGTGTAAAATTGTAACCACTATCAAAATCTGACGCGTATAGTTAGTTTACTATTCACTATCCTGCCTAATACTACTATTATAGTATACTAATATATTATAGTTAATAATAATATATTATCATCACAATTAGAATTAACCAATTTAATCAATACAATTTGTAATTTACACTATACGTCCTCTACTACACACAACTACCTAAAAATAATTATGCTACACTGTTTAGAAAAAATTTTGAAAAAAAAGTAACAGATAGAGAAAAACTTTTCTTTCTTTAAATTGGGTTTAAAAAAAAAAAATTCAGAAAATGCTGTATATATGATCTCTTAAATTAGAAAAACATTTAAAATTCGCCTACAGAAATAATAAAAACGGACTTTGGGACCAATTTTTTTGAAAAGTAAATTCCACACAAGAAATACGAAAACATAAGTTTGGAAACACTTTGCCATTGAGTTGCAGACTAAACTATGTGATTTTCGGAAAAATGTTTCGAGCAATCAGGTAATTCAAAACAATAATTAAAATTATTAATTTTGTTTAAGTATATAATATATAATATAATTGTTTAGGTATATAATACCTGATCAAATTTATTTCTATATTCAATTTTAATTAATATATATGTCCAAAAATTAAACCAAAAAAATGATAGCTCTCTAAATATCCTTTTCATCTCATCTGATGTCCTTGACCATCACTTTGACATTAATTTAAAAAGAAGTTTTATAAGTTTAAAGTGCTTATCTTTGCGTCTATATGTTTCTCAGTGGCATCGTAACCCCAAAATGGTCGAACCATCGGTTTAAAAGAATTAACTCGCATATGTCGGGGGTTTTTTAAATTTTGTAAATTTCATGTTATATAATTACCATAGAAATTTTTTACAGTGTATCTACGAATAATAATATTAATAATTATACAGAATGCACAAATTAATATATTAATTATATCATCGTAAAATGAATGAACTGTGAATAGGTTTGAATATACTCATGTGAATAACAACACCCAACACAAACTAAAACCTTGCTAATAAATATGGGTTCTAGTAGGCACCAACCAGGTTATATATATTATTCAATAAATTTTGAACATTATTGAAAATTAAACGTATATTTAATAATCATATCAATGTGTATTGCATAATAAATTAAATGTAAACATTGTTGTATGCTTTACATTTGACCGTAACAATATTATTATATTATCGTCATATATAGAGTACATGTCATAAGCATAGCTTTCGTCTCGATAATAATCGGTATGACACGATTTACTAATCACTATGACAATTATTTATTAGTACACATACTTCAGAAGTACATTGGTATGATGCCGATTGAGGAAAAAAATGACTATCGAAAAGAAACTATTAATTGCTTGTATATCAAGAGTATACACCCCAGATGTTGAAAAAAGTCTTGAAAAAGTGGATAAGTTACATTATCAACGAATAACAAAGACGGGTTTATTCGGTTTAAAAAAAATTAGGATATCGCACCAAAAATTAAAACGAACACAAGTATGGTCGAAAGAGGAAATAAGTGATGGCAAGTGAGGTGAAGTTTATAACGAAATAGTCTTTAAATTTAAAATTGCAATTTCCAAGCGGATGGGTAGAGATACTGAGATATCGCAATATTTGGATCGATTGTAGTCCGTATCTCACAAACTATTCGGCCAATCAACAAATGCACCTGATTATTATATTTTTTGGGTAGAAATTACCTTATATACTGAGTTTTGTTGAAATTGGAGAAAAAAAATTTTTTTTAGATTTTTTGCAATTTTCTTAAGGGATACGTACCCCTTCAAGAAAGTCGAGATGAAACTCGGTGGATGGGGTAATTTTGATCCAAAAAGTATAAAAATAAGGTTAATTTAATGATTGGATGCAGAGACTCTGAGATATGGCAATATTCGGATCGATTTTAGTCCGTATCTCAAAAACTATTCGACCAGTCAACAAATGTACTCGATTTTTGTACTTTTTGGATCAAAATTACCTTATATACTGAGTTTTATCGAAATTGGAGATTTAAAAAAATTTCCGATTTTTTGCAATTTTTAGAAGGAAAAATTTTTTTGACCCTTTGAAAACCTTTGAAAAATCGAGAAAAACGCAAAAAAAAATTTTGTTTTGGAATTTGATGAAACTCAGTGGATGGGGTAATTTTGATCCAAAAAGTATAAAAATCAGGTTAATTTAATGATTGGACCTATAGAAAGGGACTATCTCAGTAATTAAATCAAAATTATTGAACGCTCACATCAAATTGACGATAAATTTTTGAAATGATTAAAAAAATTCTATTTTTAAAATCATACATAAAAAATTATTTTCTTACAGTTCCTGATATTTTTAATTACAATGGTGGTCTTATTTAATATGTAAATTTAATCAATTTCATAAATTTCATAATATTCTACCCGTAGTTGTATCGGGAGGGTTAATCGGACATTATACTAGAAATAAAATGAAATAAGTGAGTATACAAACTCATTTAGATATTGACCATTTTATAATTTAAGGCTGAAATTGAAAACTTGAATGTTTTAGTTTTTGAATTTTGGTTTAGTTTTAGTATATTATTAAAATACATGTACCAATAAATATATTGATGCGGTATTAATATCTATTTTGCGGGTTTAATATTATGAAGGAAAACTCAATAAATTTTCACAACTTTGGAAAATAGTTACAATATGTTTTCCGTATATTTTGTATAGTTATAATATATAATGTAAAAACAATTAATTTTCTAGGAACAATATTTTAGAATTATTTGCTTAATTGATTTACGAACGCTTAAATCCTGCAAAGACGTATTTAATGGTCTGTATTGTAAATGGAAATGAGAAAAATCAATAAGATACAATGCGGCAAAAAAATTAATTTTTGTCATTTTCTATATTTTATAAGAAAAAATTTAGTATCCTTGATATTATGAGGCCAAGATACATAAACGCAGGGATGATGTCTCAGACCGACAAACTATAGTAATTCTTTTTTTCCAAATTTAAAACAACCCTTTTTTTAAAAGGGGAGTCCTAGAGAGGACTTGTGTAGTAACTCGAGCGCGTCAGATTTAGTTTAAAAATATTTTTGTATTTTTTTTAAAGCAAAAAACTACTCGTGTGATTTTTTCTGTAGACACTTAGTTTTTGACATAAAAATTCTTTAAAAATTAAAAATGTAATATTCGATTTTAAGAAAAATATTATGTTTTTCAATCTCTGAGGTAATTCTCTTAGCTAACGCCGCTCCTTCGTTACGAATTTTTTAGCATATTCTTTGTTCCGGTTCAACATACAAATTAAAAACAAACAATTGTGCTTCTATTATACAACCGCAATTAGATATTACTTGTTATTAAATTTGAGATAAATGAAATACTTACCAGGCTGCTCCCGTGAGTTCGGCTGTAATGGTCTACACATTCAACTTTTCAGAGGATGATGATAACGTTCCATAACTGCCTTAAGCACAGCCGTATTAATTATCATCTTGACACAGAGATATGAAGAGGTTAAATAAATGTTTTCTATGCAAGTACTAACTAGTACTGAGATCATTACCCAGCACAGAGAAAATACTTGTAATGTTATACAAATTTAGAAAATCAATGATCGCATACAATCCGTAATCATTAATTTTACAGAAAAATATAATCAGAGGGTAAAGCATTGTTAAAGTGGCTTTCTAAAGCTTAACTATTATTTACCAAAAACATCAAGCTTACTTTTTCCCTTCCTCTCAACGTTCCAATTCCTACGAACCGTCTATGGCACTCTTTTCGATATAATTTGATTTGATTATGTTATTCAAATCATTGATATTACCTGCATTTAATGAGAAAATGAGAGCGAAAACTGTCTCCAAACACGCACACTCACATACAATGTCAATCTAAGAATGTTGTTAATTGTCTGAGTCATGAAATATAAAGATATGCTGAGAATTTGATGTGAGGACAAAAGAAGAAATAAACATAACTAATTAAAATATGTGAATGATCAATACAAAATGCAAACTCTAAAGACATGCATATTATAAATGAATTTTATATTCTAATTGATATTTTATGTGTATTCATGTTAAATGTTTCATAATATTCAGTAATGCTTTGCCAAAGTATCTATAGTTAAATAGTGTAATAATAATAATAGTTTTGCTGACACAACAACAGTAGTAGTAGTAAGAAAGTGCCACCGTTACCGCCGTATAATATCAATATTTTAACGTAGTTCATTCGGCGCAGTCATACTCTATCGTTCAAGTCATTTCTTTCCTTTTTTTTTAATTTTTTTTTTCTCTTGTAGCAAGAATATAACACGAATTTAGAAGTTTCTAGTTGTTAAAAATAATGGTTTGATTATCGGTATTTGGTAGTAGAAAAGAAAACAAAAGTACTGACGTAAAATTATTTCGATTCCTTTAAGTTTGACTCATTTTAAAAGTTTAAATTTATATTTTATTTATGAACGATCCATGACGTATACATACGTCACAAATACTTGTTTCATACATTCCATAAATTATTTTCTTGATTAGATGAAGTTGCAAATAAAACAAAATTTCAACTAATCAATAAAAACTTTATACACCCACATGAAACCGACTTTTACGGCATTTTAACGAATATATTTACGAAAATACAAGAAAAAATAATGATATTTCCATGTTATCAATATTTAAAGAATTTATAGTCATGAAAATATTTATATTATTAAAAGAAAAGGTATTATCTTACAAGTAAAATTAACAAAATTTAAAAAATCGATAAATTATGAAGCCCTTAACTTGCCGTTGAAACATATCTAAGAACACTTCCCATTAAATTACCTTTTTCTTTAAATCCTTTTCCAAACTGAGCCGATTTTGAAAATCTAATTTTTTAGTTTTTTCGGGCATGAATCCCTAAAATTGCACTTGAAACATACCTAAGAATACTCTCCATTAAATTATCTTTCAAACAAAAACTAAAAAACAAAATTTGTTCATCCGATTAGGCGCTACGATGCCACAAACAGACAGACAGACACAGACACACATATATAGCGGTCATACTTATAACACCCCTTTTTTTAGTTCGGGGGTTAAAAATGGAATATTTAATCATAAAATTGTAGCTGGCACTTATCCCAGAAGATTTTCAAATTGAAATTTTATATCGAACATTTTAAATTTTGTTTCGCTCATTTATTTGAGAGTTTTCAGAACTAAAGCTACGTGTATTTAAAAAAAAAGTATTGTCCTAGTTATTGAGAAAATCTTAACGCTATAAGATTGGAGTATTACTTAAAACAAAAACAAAATAGAAATATTGATTACATCTCTTATACTTGTATGTATGCCTATTACATAAAAAATGACTCGTTATTATGCTTAAAATTATTCACAGAAAAAATAAATAGACTACGAATTTTTCAATTGAAAAAAAAATTGCTGTATTTACTTAAGGAAAATGAAAATTTCTCACTTGGTTATTAATCTTTAATAATTAATTTCATCGACGCTGTTAATAAAACTCCAAAGAATTCAATTCAAATACTTAAAATTATACTTAGCGCCGGTTACGAAGGTATTTCCTAGCAATAACAGTAATAGCAGCACAGTCAACCATCGCATCGACAGCATACAGCTAACCCATGCACATCACTTTGGATAGAGGATGATGGCATATAGACCGGAAGATGATGACAGAAAATGTTCTCCCATTTTTTAATGCATGCCTTTTTTAGTATGACTCCTCGTATGACCAATTTTCGCAGAGTGTTTCTATGATGGAAACATTAATGTTTTACATCCGCATGCATTTTGAAAACACGGAAAAGAACTATTTTTTTTCGCATTTTATGTATCCCTTTGAGCCCATTCGATCGTTCAGAATTGCTTGCTACCAGCTATTGAAGCTTGACTTTGATTTGCACTACCTTATGTTACAAAGGCAGGCAATATAATATCACGAAAAAACACTAAAATTGCTACAAAAAGTCCTTATGACGTACAAGCGTGCAGCTGCCAATGAACTCTCTATCTTTCATATTTTAGGGTTAATTATTAAATCTTAAAAAGGCATACAGTGGAAAATGAGAAAACGTTTTCTGTCATTATCTCTCGATCTAATACACAATAAATGGTATTTGAAGAAGATGAGAAAACGATTGCGCATAATACTATGTAAAACCAAAATCATTTATTTAATATAGGAATATTATTATGTACCATTATTATCATACAAATATTCTAGGTTAACCCCAATAACTTGTACTAATAAATATAGTTATGCTTACATATATTTACCATCCCTTGAACCACACTACCAATCGCCCATAAATATCCAACCATTCCCATATGTTTGTACAAAAGATTAGTATTATATAGTATAGAGTCTCTATACAATTGGAAATTTAATAAATGAAATACGTTACAATTTATATATTACAAGTGTATGTAATATGTATTACGTCGTTGCTATAATAGTACAGTCAAAGATTTTACGAAAGTTGCCTAATTAAGGAAAATGAAATAAACCGTTCACTTTTTAGTAAAACCTTGTAGAATGTGTTCATGCGTTAGTCGTGTAAACGTTTTTATGTGTTAAATAATATTTAATTCAATAAGACGGTAAATGTAACATTTTAATAAGAAATTAATGAATAGGCAACTTGTATTACGTATATGTGATTGTCTGTCTAATTATCAAAAAATCATTATACATGTAACATAAACGTAATACAAGTTGCCTATTAATTCATTGTTTTAATTCAAATTTTACATTGACCTTTTTATTTAAGATGATTGTAAACCTATATTATTGCAAAAAAGTTTTAGTTAATTCCACAGTACAAAAATGTCAACCAAGTACATGCTTTGGGCCAAGTAATGAGTAATTTTTGGCATTACAATACCGCGCAACTACAAAAACATATATAATATCTTACTATGGTCGTCTCTCTTACTATTAAATTAAAATTTTGTTGTTATATCATCGACAATCTTATATTTTTATGATATTATTATAAATTACCAGAAATATCTAATTGAAAAGGGTAACCTATATGATTCATCATTTTTTCAGCCAACTTTGAACGATAAAATAATAATAAAAAGCCCGGAGACCCAGGAATTTTTTGTGATTTTTGGAAACTTTGTTAATAAAAAAAAAGTATTATTGAAATCAATTTTATTATTAAATCCTTCCATATCTCCTTAATCAACAATTTATTGTTTTTTAACAAATAGAAACATTTGCCCACTTGACTTATGGTTTACAAATGATATTTGACACGTAAGAAACACATTTCACCAGGCTTTAGCTAAAAGCGGGCGCTTTATTTCATTTTCTTTAATATATTTGACATTTTTTAATATTTTTGACTGCACTATACTACTACCTAGACTACTGTATTTCTGCTTTTCTTCCTTACTTACTATATCGCATAATATACCTTTGACAACTTACATAATATAATTGTGTATGCTTGTTCTTAAAGTGAAATTACTTTTATATAGAAGAAATGCACACTTACAGACATCGAAAACATTCCAACATGCATATAAGCGCCATATAAACTTTGAATTAAACTGTGCATTTATATTTAACTGAGAGTGTCGAAAAACAATTTAGATTCGATTTCGTTGCATATACACAATCGAAAGAACGAAAGTTTACTTACGAAACTTTTACAATAAAAATGTTATATACGTTAATTCTACGTTAATTTAAAACTTCATTCTTATGTTGTTATAATTGAAAGTATAATTAAAAATAACTTTTTTTTAATTACAGTAGAATCTCGATAACTTAAACCTCGGTAACATAAAAACCTCTGTTACTTCAAAAAATACTATGTTCCCTTCCCATCAGAGCCCAAAACCTCTATAACTTAAAATACGCAACCTCTATAACTTAAATAAATAATCTCTGTATAGGCCCTCAGTAACTGCATAGAAACATGTACATACCTCTATATTAACTAGGGTACATAGAAACATGCACATACCCCTATATTAACCTTTACCTAACATAGACACTTGATAACTTAAAACCTCTATAACTTAAAATATTTTGTGTTTCCCTTGGACTTTAACTTATCGAGATTCTACTGTATTAAGAATTAGAGTAAAGAAATCCGTTTTACTCTTCTAGATTTGTAACTTTTTATGAAACTTTTGATGAATCATCTTTATAAAAGATGCTTACCTGAGAAGTTGTCGTGGCGTTATTTATATGACACCATAAATATATTTTTCCGTACATTGTAAGTAACAAATGCAGGTTGATGGTATTCAAATTTTTGGTCTTAATTGAAAAATTGTCAATTTTAACGACATTTGATTCCAACAAAATAAAAACTTATGTCACTATATTAATTGAATTTCATTATGTGTAAAACCAATAACCGTTTTCGATATCGTTTAATTTTTTAACTACAACCACACATTGTATATTATACACCTACATAAAATAAACATTCGTTTTAATACATAAACAAGTAATTATGTCACGGAATTTTTATTTTCAACATCAGTTTAATTTAGTCTATACTATTTTTAAGACATGTGTCACTAACACAATAAATGTATCAGACAACTTATGAATAACTTTGTCATTATTACAACTTTCTAATAGAAAGCTATTTTGTTTACACCCTGAAAACTAAAGTTAGTAAATAATTTTTAACGTTACATTTTTGTTTGTCATGAAAACTTGACCATTATTTAAGGGTGTTATAATACGAGACTTTGCTTAAATTTGACATGTTAAGACTGACACGTAAATATCACATAATATAAAAATCAGAATGAATATGGATTTATTCATCGGCGTAAAATTCGGAGGTTTTTGTTCTAAAATCCTCTAAATTTCTATGCCAATGCAGGTAAGGGATTGTAAGTAAGAAGTTCACATTAAGTAAGTTCTTTACTGAAAAAAGTACTTGATAGGATTCAATTTACTCTCAAGGTTTACTTGAAGTTGCAATTTTAATCATTAGAAGCAATGCGACTTATATAAATATATATTTATATATTGGAAAATTGGCCAAAAATCGTTTATTTATTTATCGTTAATTAACGTAACCCCAGTCCATTTGAGACTGCGCGTTAGTAAGGTCTTAAACTAGATGCCGAAAAGTTTCTTTTCTATAGTTTTTTTTTAAACTTTAAATAAGTTCATGAAATCGTTTATTTTCAGTTATTTTGAACGGCCTATTGTAAGTTTTTTTTCTTTTTTCTATTAAAAATATTTACGAAATAGTTATTATGATAACGATATATATATATATATATAGCAGCACTACAGGCCTAGTAGGCCCATGGCTTTTGTGGAGACTTAGTCTCCCTCTGCTTCTTTTCGTAGATAAGTATTTATGTTAAATAAACGTATATTCATGTTGTGTCAAAACGTTTACGTAACCATAAAAATTACACTCATACAATTCGTTAACATAACATGATACAGTGCAGCCACTTAACAAATCACAAATTTTATAAATTTTTCACATATTTTGGTTTTAATTAACTACCAGTCCACAGAAGTTAAAAAACAATGAAAACTTTAACACTTATGACTATGTGGCGTAAGAGACTTTCAAAAAAACAACTATTTCACACTTTTGCATGAAAAGGATTATAACTTATAACAGACAACAAAAGATAAACTATAAATTTTTTAACTTTTAACAAAATAACAAACGATAAACTACAAACTTTTAAACCATAACAATATGTAAACTTTAACAGACACGTAACACACTATAAACTTTAAAAATTTAACTTTTCTTTTTTTTTAACATTTTAGATTTTTTGCTTTTGAGCAGATTTGTCTCCATCTGATTCTGTTCTCAGCTGCTTGTTTCCAATTATGGATTCCTAGCTCTTCCAAATCTTCTTCTGCTGATTTTAACCACGTGTTTCTGGGCCTGCCTCTCTTTCTTCTTCCTGAGTTTCCTCTGACTAACACCTGCCTTGCTGCTCTATCCAATGGTAATCTAAATACATGTCCCAACCATCTCAATCTCTGCGCTCTAATGGCGTTTGTAATACAGGGTTCTTTATAGAGTTCGTAAAGTTCCTGGTTTGGTCTTCTTTCCCACAAATTCATCACTTTCTTGCCTCCAAAAATTGTTCTTAATATTTTTCTTTCCCATATATTCAGGGTGTTCTTTTCTTTTTGGTTTAATTTCCATAACTCGGAACCATACATAACTGTTGGCCGAATTATGGATTTATAAACCCTAATTTTTGTATTCTTAGATAAATTTTTGGAAAAGAAAAATTTTCTTAGGGCTCCAACACTTCTTGAACCTTTGGCGATTCTTTCTTGTATTTCTGGAGTTTCGTTACATTGGTTGCATAAAGTAACACCTAAATAGTTAAACCTTTGAACTTCTTCGAACTTATAAACCGTATCGTCGCTTACTTTAACTGTAAGTACTTGTTCCGTATTCGATGGGGTGCTTGACGATCGAAGTTTCATGTATTTAGATTTATTCTCATTTATCATTAACCCTTTCGATTTTGCTGCCCGTTCAAGATTTTTAAAAGCAACAAGAAGGTTTTCCTTTGTTCTTGTAAGGATTGTGATGTCATCTGCATAAGCTAGGCATTGGTTTAGGTGGTCGTATATTGTTCCGCATGCATTAATTCCGCTCTCTCTGATCACAGATTCTAGGAGTATGTTGAACAGTGTAGTGGATAGTGGGTCTCCTTGCCTCAGCCCTTTTTTGACGTCGAATCCATTTGAGGTGTAGCCATCAACCGTAATTTTATTTTTGGTTTCGTTAAGGGTCATTTTCACAAGCCTTATCAATTTTGGTGGTAATCTCAACTCATCCATTGCCTTGTATAGCTTACTTCTGTTCAGTGAGTCATATGCCTGCTTAAAATCAATGAACAGCATGTGAAGCGGTAGATTTTGCGCGTAACTGCTGTCTTGGATCTGCTTGACAGTAAAAATTTGATCAATAGTTGACCTATTTCTACGAAAACCACACTGATAATCCCCTATTACATTTTCAATGACATTTTCAAGCCTATTTTTTATTGTTATAGCCAATATTTTATATGTTATGTCTAGCAGTGCGATTCCCCTGTAATTATCACATATTGATCGGTCACCTTTTTTAAATAAAGGTAATAGCAGCGCACTATTCCATCTCGTAGGCATTTTTTCCTGCTTCCACACCTCACATATAAGTTCATAAATCTTATTATGCATTTGATCACCTCCCTCTTTAAGCATTTCTGCCGTTATTCCATTTTCTCCTGGGGACTTGTTATTTTTTAGTTTCGCAATAATGTTTTTGATTTCCATAAAACTGGGAATTTCTTGCGAATCCTGATGATCCCTTATATGGACTTGTTGTTCAATGTAGTCTTCCTTATTATTGAGGATGTTTGAGAAATATCTTTCCCAGCGATTTAACTTTTGATGAATTTCACCAATGAGCTCCCCATCCTCGTTTCTAATAAAAACTGGGTTCCTTTGTGTGGTTTCATTTAAACTTTTCACACCTAGGAAGAATTCTCTCGACTGCTTTTTTGAAAAATGGTCTTCAATATCTATTATTTTCTTCTGTAGAAACAATCTTTTTCTTTGTCTGCATAGATTCTTCGCTGTTTTCCTTAAAAACTTGTACTTTTCTTCGTTTTCTATTGTTTTGTTGCTCAACCATTTTGTTCTACTAGCTTTTCTGGCTATTATTGCAGCTTCGCATTCTTCATCGAACCAAGATCTCCTATTTACCTTTGCCTGACCTTGTAAGGTAGTCCCTGCCATCTCCAATATTCCTTCTAGATATTCCCAGTCTTGATTAATACTAAGGACTTCATCATAACATTGTAAATTTTCATTAATTACCTCTTGGAATTCAGTTATCTTATTTTCGTTTTTCAGTTGCTCCGAGTTGAATTTTATTCTTTTTGTTACAGTTTTGTTGACTGTCTTCGGTTTCTGAATTCTCAATTTTGCTGCTATCATTATGTGGTCAGTGTTAGCATCAGCTCCTCTATAACTCCTAGCGTCGGTAATGGTTGTGAAATGCTTATTTTCAATTAGGATATGGTCTATCTGGTTTGTCTCTCCAGTACCCGGTATTATCCATGTGCCCTTGTGAATATCTTTATGTTGGAAAAATGTTGTTACAATTTTCATCTCGTTTTCCATAGCCAGCTCGATCAGCTTTCTTCCGTTCTCATTTGTTTCGTTGTGTTTGCTATGGTTGCCTATTACTGGCTTATATATATCCTCTTTTCCTATTTTGGCGTTGAAATCACCTAGCATTATCTTTAAATCATAACTGGGAATGGTTTTATATAGACTATCTATTTTTCCATAAAATTCATCTTTAATTTCTTCGCTTTTGTCTTCTGATGGAGCATGACTGTTAATGAAGCTAATTTTTCTATACTTGCTTCTGATTCGTAGCATGCATATTCTGCCAGATATCGGCTTAAAATCAACCACTGTGTTCTTCATTTTAGATCCTAATAGGAAACCTGTGCCAAACATTCTATTCTCATCGCCACTATTAAAAAATATGTAATCGCCGATCTGACTTGTGCTATTACCTTTTTGTTTAGTTTCCTGCATTGCCATAATGTCTATTTTGTACTCCTTCATTATTCTGGTTAGATTCTGTAATTCACCTTCAGCAAAAGTCCCTCTTACGTTATATGATGCCACTAACATTTTTTTGTTTCCATGTTGCTTACTCCTTAATTTTTTATTTCTGTTTACTATGTTTTCATTCGTTGTATTTTTTCTTGCCATATTCGTTATCGTTTGGTCTGTGCATTTTACATTTCCTACTTTTTTGGAGCTGCGTTTTCTATTTCAAGGGTGTCCATCTCTCTATTCCATACCCACTTTATGCCATTTATAATTAGTTTATTAAATCCTACTTTAGCAATATTTCCCTTTTGTCTTTCATTTCTGGCAACATCTCGTATTTGTTTCTGGATTCCTCGTTCCTTCACCGTTAAATCATTTTCGATATAAACCTTTCCCCCGGCATAACTACGTAGCTTATTTTTATTTTCCATCACTTTTATTTTTGATTCGAAGCTAGCCATTTGCACAACAGAGACCACATCATTTAATCTGTGGGCGGATGCTATTTCGACATCGACTTGAAGATTTTGTTTGATGAAATTTTTTATGCCTTCCGTTATCTGAGAACCGTTATCTGAGTTGAGCTTAAGACCCTTTATAATAATGTTTTCTTTGCGTTTTTCTTTTTCATATTGCTCTAATTTATTTTCAACTTTTACCATTTTATGTCGAGTTTCTATTAATTCTGTTTTCAACTCTTTCACTTCCGTTTCTAACTTTTCCATTTTCTCTCTATATTCTTTGTTTTCTCTCCTTATCTCCTTTATCTCAGATAGCATTATCTTTAACATCTCCTGTGTGCTTATGTCATCCTCATTACGATTTGTTGCGGGTGAGCGCAACACTTTTTTACTTCTCTTGAAAACTGATCCGCCATCTTGCTCCCTTAATCTTTTTTTGTCTCCAGATGTGAAATCTTCGCTATCCGACATCTCAATTTCGTTCTTATAGAATAAACTTATAGTTTCAACAATTATCACTCAATTTTCCTTAAATTTCAAACAATCAGTAAATTATAAACTTTAACACTCTGGGAACTGTAAAATTTTCGGAATTAACGATCTTTGAACCACTCCAGCGGTTAACAGATATTTAAAAAACAAAAAAAAATTCCAAATAAAAGAGTTTTTATACTTATTCGATTTTAGGCTTTTGCTTAAATAATAATCTGTGATATTTTTAAAATTAACAAATCATATATTATTTATAACGTAGAAAACTATAAAACTTTAAAAATCAACAATCTAATTAACATTTCACCAGCACTATCAACATTAATAAAAAATCCTCAGTTTTTTTTTTTTTCTTTTTTTTTGAGTTTATATATTATTTATAACGTAAAAAAGTATAATACTTTAAAAATCAACAATTAAATTAACATTTCACAAGCACTTCCAACATTAATAAAAAAACCTCAAAATTTTGAGTTCGACCCTGCCCAAATCACATTTGACAAACACAATAAGGTACTAACACGTAAACAAAAATGACACCCGAATCAACTTCTCGGAGGTTATATGTCTGTTTATCAGCCTATACACCACAAAAACTATTTAAATGATTCGAAAAATTTATGAAAATAGTATTACACTGTTTATTTAACATACAAAAACTTGTAACACTCACACCAGCTCGAAATACTCCAAGTTTTTGAAAATAATTTCGGAGCTGTTAGAAACACGACTTTACTTAAACACCGCCAGGACCGTCTCCCTTTCGTATGATAACGATATACGAAAAAAAATAATTTGATGATATGTATATGATACAAAATTTTATTACGTGTTTATTTTTATATGTCGTGTTTCATTTAAAATGTTAAATATTATTTAATGCTTGTAATAATTTACTACTATATTATAAATATGTACAGGATCAGTGGTATGGGTTTTATTTTATTATTTGCTACAACATTTTAATTGTAATTAAGTCGTGATTATTGTATACATATATTTAAATTTTTTATCGGAATTGTAAAATGCGTAATTTTATCATATGACTTATACATAAATATAATCCCCTGAGCTATTTTTGGGTTGTATACGAATAGTTTACTAACGGGGTAATTTATGAAGTACCTTTTTACTTGATGTTTTTAAAGTAGACTAAATTTGCTACAATATGAGACTAGAATTTTCACTGAAAACCCAGTGGTTTTCGAGGAAAAGCTGTTCAAAATTGCAATATTTCAGACGTCACTCGAACTACTCTAGAGTGACGTACTTCACAGATTTTTCGATTTTTGACAAAGTTGCGTTCAGCACTTGAAGTAACAAACTTAGGCCAACATCATAAACAAGTCTGGTTCAAATTGGAAGCACCGGATTTGATGCAGACTGCCCCGTACTTTCAAAGGACAAGGTTACTGTACTGTAAATCTGCTTCAATCCGCAACAAAAATGCATTCTTATATGATTAGAAAATGCATTAAGCGCCAACTATTTACCAGAATTTTTGGGTTAGAATGTTGTTAAATTACTATCTGTTTCCCATAAAATTTTTTGTGGAAATCATTATATAAAACGCATAATATACTAACTACATGTTTCGTTTTTTTGTTCCAGGTAAGACTTCAAGTCATTCAATTTTCTAAATCATGATTTTAAGGTATAGTATTATAAAAACCATTCTTCATTTTAATGTAAACAAATACAGATGGTATAGACCCCGAAAAAGGGGGTGTATACCATCTGTAAACCCCGCCCCTGAGGGGTCGACCTTTAGGTACGAAGATTTTACAAACTAAAAACAACTGTGGAAAATTTCAAAGCTGCATCAATTTTTTCTTTATAACCATGATATTTTTAACCCCCGTACCAAAAAAGGGGTGCTATAAGTTTGATCGCTATGTGTGTGTGTCTGGCTGCCTGTCTGTGGCATCATAGCGCCTAAATAGAATAACCCCTTTTGACTTTTTTGTTTCGTTTGAAAGTTAAATTAAAAGAGAGTGTTCTTATCAATTTTTGAAGTGCGAGTTTCGGTTGCCGTACCCGGAGCAACAAAAAAATAGGCGAGAATCTTCAAAATCGGTTTAGTTTGGAGAGGGCGATAGAGGGAAAAGGTTATTGAATGGAATGTGTTCTTAGAATATATATTTCAAGAGCGAATTTAGGGTTCCGTAAAAATTTGTCGGGGTTTTTAAATTATGTCAATTTGACTTGAATTTAATTTTGTTGTGCTAATTATGTTAGGCTCTAGTATTGTCTAGTTATAATATAATATTTCTGGATTAAATTATTCGTGTCATCAAGTATCGTAGGTATATATGCTTATTAAACTACCACACATATATTAAAAGCATATACAAAACATGACTCTATTATTATTTAATATAAATATTGCTTAATTAACTTTTGTGATATTTTGATTAATTCATTCCCCATGTACTTAAATGCTCTTTTGGTAAAATGATTGTTGTTGGCTGTTGTGATAAATTATTATTGTTGTTAATTTTTAATATTTATAATAATTAATGATTCTATATATATATTTCTTCTACAACAAATTTCATTATTATTAAATTTATTAATTTATAAATTATATTAATTTTTTTTTAGTTTTTATACAATGATTAATTACTTATTTATACAATTAATTAAAAAATTAAATGTACAATAATTTTATTTGCTTTTCTAACTTTTCTAACTTTTTGACTTTTTCATTTAATTTTTGTAAAATATAATAAATAGCTTATTAAAGACGTAAAGTTAAATAAATTTATTATATATAAACCAACCAAATTCTGTGCCTCAGGAGTCCAATTTTTTATGATGTGCTGAACAACTTTAATAATAATAATAATAATTTATAGGAAAATATGTCTCCTCGAAATTTTATGTTTAGTGACTTAACACAGTAGATTGGAAGCCACCTATGGCTTTTGTGTCAGATGTTTCGCAAAAAAAAAAAGTTTAGTAAAATCTTATTTACAAAACTTATACATTTAAGAACATACAGAGCTCTTCAATTCTTTTTGACTTGATTCTTGTGAAGAATCAATGAAGTTCAAAAATGTATCTTTCTAAACAGTGCAAAAATTTTCTTGTGCAAATAAAATTTAAGAAGAATTTTATTGTTTTAGAAAATTTTTCATTCTTTAAATCAGCCTTGTTATTATTTTTGAATCTTATGCTGCATACTCGGAGGCATTTTCAAAATTTTGCATACCTTTACAACGAAAACAGTTGTAAAATCCACATCAAAAGGAAGGTAAAAGAACAGCTTTTTAAATAGCAGTTACTATAAAGTGAGCTGTTTCAAAACAAACGTAAGACTTCTTACGTTGTGTAAATGGTCTTGTGTTTCTGCTTCCCGTGACAAAATTTCAAGCCCTACAGTTGTGTTGCATCTTCAAGTCAACTTCTTTACCTTTTAAAAGATATTATTTTTTAAACGAAGAAAAAATTGTGGTTAGTTCTTGTTTTGTGAAGTGTGATATACTTATGGTGTTGACATAAAACCTCGCAAATATGACTAGACGTATTTAATATGAAAATCTATGAGTCAAAGACCGGTTAATATTGCTATTACATGAACAAAGTACAAATTAATCTCTTTGCTTTTTATATACGAAGGATTTTTTGCAATTTTTCAATTACTTGCCGAAAATAATTCAAAAGTATTCATTTTTTATGAATAATCGACATTTCCAATCACTGTTGAATATTCGACTTGACATAAGTTTAAAATTTCCAAATTTACTTTAATGAACACTTTTCATCCTCAATTGTAGCAAGACATCTATGTTGAACAGTAATAATTTTCGCCTCATTTTCGCATTCAGTAACTCAGTAGCTAAGTCATAACTCTCTTATATCCAGAAGAAATAAATTATGATTTAAGAAAATGTGCAATTGAGTTTCAATAACTTCTAAAGTTCGAGAGTGTAAAATTTCTAATTGATCTGTATATTTTATTTTTCTCCAGGCCAAAATTAGAGCTTTGAATTGAAAAAAAAAATGAATAAAAATGCAGACTGTCGTGAATTTTTCTGAAATCATTTGCTTTACTCGCGATCATTGAATTCTTTTCTTCAAGGGAAAAGCTGACTTGGCTTACTAAAAAGCTTTATTATTGCTTCAGAAAATCAGTGATATTTCATCGAATTGGAATACCAGGAACCAGATTAATTAAAACAATAAACACATATTTCTGATTTCCATGAATACCAATAAATTGCAGCTTATTTTTTTAAAAACATTGGCTTACTATATTTAAATAAATATTTACATTAGTATTCATATTAGTAGTCCAATACTAGAAACGAAACAAATGATTTACATAATCAACGGTGTTATTATTTATTAAAACAAATATCGTATATATTTAACATGCAATAATCAATGACAGAGAAGTGCATTGTTAGTACGCTTTTAATAACAAACTAAAACATTGTACATTGATTATTGATTGTTATTATTGTTGTTATATAAACAATGCGTTTGGAAACAATCACCATTGTTTTGTTATATTGTCGATAATATTGCTTAATAGATTTGCATTTTACATTATATAATGGTGATCTAACAAAACCATCTGCAATATTCAGTAAAAAAAAAAAGTATAATAGAATACTAGAATAAAAGATAACGTCATTTTTGAAAAATAAAATTGTTATATTAAAAGTAGACTTAACGATTCACAAATATTGTTATCTCTTTTCATGATATTTAAATTCATCACTTTCAATTTTCGATTTTCCAATGCCATATTGTCAAGAATACTGTGTCACATAACCGTGCGAATCTTCTAAAATCCGATAGTCAAAATAAAATTTAGTTCTAGATCGAAAAATCCGTCTTAGTCTCAATCTTAGAAACTACACGACGAATTTTTATTTTTCCAAACTGAATTCTTTTTACACAATGTTAATATTGATATTGAACTTGGCTGTAACGGCCCTAGAAAATTTTAGGTTTCATCTCTTCAGTCCCACCCACCCCAACATTGAAATTTCAAATTTTACTCCCTACCTTGTGATACCTCATTGAAAAGGACATACCATTGTCTCTCCAGCCATGATAAAAAAAAATGAATTCGATCGATTAGTTCTTCAGATAAATTGCTGAGAAGATGGTATTCATACCTTCTATCTTCTGTGTAGTTTATCTTAAGAACCAATTGATCGATTTCATTTTTTTAATCATGATTTAAGAGAAAATTATATGTCCTTTCAAATGAGGTATCACAAGGAAGCAAGTGTCATTTGAAATTTCAAAATCGGGGTGGGTTAGAGTGAAGGGATGTAACCTGGAATTTTCTTTGTACCAATGTTGAACCTCCCGTCGATATCCAAGTGGACGTGTTCTCACACAAAACAATAATCACATCGGGTCAAGAGCTATTAAAGGTGGATCCTTTTGAGATGAACGTACTCTATATATAAGAAAATAATTTTGTAGGAGTCACTCTTACAAAAGACTACTTGTTAAAGCTTGAGGCGCTCAATATTAAATATCAACACTGATTCTGAGCTTCTTAAGCATTTACAAATAGAGAAACCTTCCAAAAGTAAAAGCTAGAGGTACTCAATTTAAAAGATTAAAAATGAATCGGAGCGCTTCAACCCTTTACAAATTGTCATATACTCCTTAAAATTAATTTCTTCTTTTAGTAGTTTTTTTAGAGTTTATACACGAGTTATATTAATTACCTTATTTTTCCATATGCTAAAACATTAGAAGATCGTTGTTTTACGTATACAAAAAATTACAGAAAATCAAAACACTTATAAGGGCGTATGGGCAATATATTACCCTTTTATTTTAAGAAGCACCAAAATAATTTTTACTCCGAAAAGTCTGCAACTTACAAACAATTTCATAAATGATGAAAAGACACTCTTATAGAAAGTGATCCTTTAAACAAATAATTACGGTTGTTATTAACCCAAATCGTCCACAAAAAAAACTCATGTTATATGTAGGACCTTTACATGTTTTTGTTTTTTCCTATTCCATAAATAGAACGAAAATATTCAACTAATGCAAAAGTTTGTTTTAAAATAATTTTGTATGAAAGTTTTAACAGCAGATATGAGATAAAAAGAATGATGAAATTGGTTTTACTTACTTATACTTGATAAAGTAAACTTCCAAATGAAAGACAGAGATGGTTTTCATTTTGTTGGTTAGCTCTAAACCAAACTCCAACTCTCGATAAACTGATGGTATAAATGTTCTCTCTGAATGTATAGAAGTAGATAAATTCTTCAAGAATGTATACATATTTATACGTCCTTAACGATGTATGAAGAAAACTACGTAGAGAAAATGAACTAAATAATAATGCATCAATAAATATATAAAATATTCTTCATTATTTATGGAAAGTTTTTCAATTGTTATTAGAGTTTTGTACCGTTTTGTTGATTGTTAAAATACCAACAAACTAATATTTACATAAACTTACGATGATATTTGTAGGAGTTCCACAACAAGCATTTGTACATAATCATCTTACACGAAAAATAAAACAGACGCAAGTCTGAAATTTATCAAATAAAACAAAATTTCCTAGTTTTATAAAATAAAACGATAGCTAATGAACCAAGTTGTTTATTTATGTTTTTTGCTCTTACGATGGTATAAGGAATGACTGTTATAATGTTTAACTTACCGACAGCATAAGCATTGATTCAACCGCAGTTGTGGCAAACCTATTATACACGCGGTAAAATCATCGAGTATATTTATACTCGATGATTTAACCGGGTCTATAATAGATTTCATTTTCGCATGGAAAAACGAAGCTGTAACATATAGGAAAAATTTTGCTGGATCCTGATTAAAAATCATCTTGAACGTAACAGTGCGGGTTTCCGGTAGGTAACCTCTAATTTTTTTTAACAAATAAATAATATTGACTGAATTGCTTCGGATTTTCTGTTCTATACATGCTTGAAAGATAAAATTTTCACCAATCGACTGGAAACAAAATCAAGTTTACAGAAAAGTTCGAAAAATTTCATTTTTCACAACGCAACTCGCCAGAAAATTGGAAAAACGGTTTTTAAATTTTCGGGGGGATTGAACTTTTTCGAATTTTTCTGTTAATTTGACTTTATTGACGAAAATCTTATCTTTCGAGCATGTATAGAACAGAAAAAAGGTATGTTTTTGGAATGCTTTAAATGACTCAAGTCAAAGTTTAAACTTCATTAAATTCCTTCCCATATACCAAATATTTCGAAAACTTTCTCGAAATCATTTTTTCGTAAACATCATTGATGTTTTGAAAAGTATCAAATTTGGGTAAAAATTATGTTTACATTTTCTCCAACTCATTGAAGATAGAAATTTGAAAATTCATCGCATAACACTAAGGGGGCTTATAAAATGAGAATCTAAGGTGATGAAGATAAAAATACTGTAATTATGTCTCCAAAGGTTCATTCTTCAAGCTGCAGAGCTTCATAGATGATTACAATAATTATCCATAACTGCTTTAAACATTGCTTTATTAATAATTTTATTATAACAATAACGTTGTAGTTCCATTGTAGTTACTTACAGTCTTGGGATCAACATCCGATACTTCCAAAGATATCTTTTAATTAAACAAAATCATAAAATTCAATATTTGTTTATTATCAAAATTTCTAGTTTCTTAATATTAAAATCAAAATTTCAAGCTTTACAATTCTCTTCCTCCTTTTTTTGTCACTTTTTAGTGCATTTTGTTATAACGCATCGATATACGCATAATTGATTTCGTTATGACCTTTCATTCACGAGAAATAGTAAAGGGAAAAATTTCTACGAACAAACTAGTTTACAACCGTACAACCAGACATCAATTTAAAAACACTATTTTGAACATTATTCTGAAACGTAAAGATAAATTGAAAATATCGATTTGTATTTTCGGAACCATTAAAATAAGTTACTTATACTCAATTAAAGTAATTTTATGGGGCTTAAAGATATTTGCCAAAACTGAACACAAGTTAGTTGAGACGAAACTGAATGTTTTTTTAAGTTCTATTTAAAACTTTCATAATCCGATCAAAGAATTTATAGATCACTTTTAATCTCTTTTCTCATAATTCAATATTTTATAGTATATCACATTGTATTGGCTTAACACTAATTTGTTTGCCTGTAAAGATTAAAAATTTAATGTTTCACATAAAATCAATTAACCGTAAATTATGATCATATTATTTATTGATATTTTCAACAGTGAACAGTTTCTGTATACCCTAAGTTATACACTGTGTTCAAAATATTTTTTGATAATAATTCATAACTAACATTTCCCAGGAGTCAAATACATACATAAACATTCTTCCCTTTACCATCCATGTCTGCAGAATATAACAACTTTAACTCTGTGTGTCTCCTATAAACATTTATCGTTTGTATAAAAATAATGAAAATGTTTAAAAAATAAAATAAAAGTTTAGGGTAAGTTTTATTTTTCGAAGATGTAGTAAACATAAATATTTGAAGTTAAATTAAATATCAAAGGAAATATTAACTTCTTTGTTATCATTCTTACTCTTTTTGTGTATCTATAAAAACTTGGGTGCGGTAAAAAATATTTTGTATCGTTTAAAGAGAAAGTTACAAAAAATGATATATTCAAAACATTTTGTAAATCACTCACATAAAACATATAATATACTACCATCCTATATTTAAATACACACATGTAAGAAATATCGAATTTCGACAATTTTCAGACTAACTAGACAAAACTTGTAAAATTGTTATTAACTTTTCAAATTTTAATTCTGTAATTCTGTACCCATTGACAAAAAATTCATTCATAGTGCCGGAGCTATGAAGCATTAGCTAAGCGAGTTTCTTTAGAGATGGTAAAAAGAACGCATTTTTCTTACAATCGAATATTGCATTGAGCAATCTCGGAAACGGCTCCAACGATTTTCATGAAAATTAATATGCAAAGGTTTTTTGGGGCGAAAATTCGATATAGTTAGGTTTCATTTTTAGAAAATTTTGTTTTATCCGTGTTTTAAGGAAAAACTGAAACAAACTGCAACATACGACCCTTCCTGACATCTATTGGTGTTTATCGTAGTAAACGAAATAAAGTACACTAGCGGGACATTCAAATTGGTATTTGTGTGGAGACATTTTAAATGTTCCTTATATTAGGGATAATATTTGTGTCTTTTTAATTCAAAATACTTTCGAAAATTAAGCGCCAAGAGAAAAAATTACAATAGTACTTTTTAGCTTAAAACTGATATAACCTTTTTTCAAGCAAAAACTAGTTGTGCTACCTGCGATAATAGATAAAAACTGCCAGCGATAGTAGGTGAAATTTTTGGTATTTGTTTTTTTTTTTTTTTGCTTTTTTTTTTATAAGGAAAATTTAAACTTTTGTTTTGTCTCAATAGGTTTAATATAAACAAAACTCAAAATTTTGACATTTCTGTATCCATGAGAACCATGGTTTCAATTATTTAAATTAGTACGATGGTTTCAATTATTTAAATTTAATATACTTCCAAAATGATCTTAACATGTAATGTCAAAACAAAATTTACAAAATTTTTTGAAGCTGTAACATATAGGAAAACCTATTATAATAAAAGAAATTTAAGTATGACACTGAAAGCATGGACGAATATTAACGCCACCGTCGACAATAAATTTAGCACTGCGACGAGTAGTATATTATTTGAACTGAATCTGCATAAAACTATACATCAGACAACTATGTCATATACAAACGTAATAACAATAAAACATTTTTGAGTTAGTTACACCAAGTAGTCAGTAAAAAGGTTATGCATAATATTTGGTCAGAAAAAAATGTTATTTACTTTCTATATATGTGAAAAAATATTAGTTGCTTTTTTAGGTGTTAAAAAACTATCCTTTCTTTTAACCTTAAATTTTGACGTTTGCAAAAATGTTAGTGTAATCTATGTTAAGCTATGGTAATCGAATCTAAAACAAAAATTATTTTTATTTTCCTGTCACCTTATTTGTATAATTTGAGACATTTCAGGCAAGTGGAAGGAAATATATTTGATTAGAAGTAATATACATACTTACAACTTGACTACATCAGTTGTTACTTAAATTTTTGAATCATTTATATTTTATCTTCACTATGATTCCAAACACTTGATTGAACATGATTCTTAAAACTTGATCCCTAGTGATCTCTAACATTTTTTTTATAACGATGAGAATTTTTCAGAAACGTCTTCTTTGTCAAACGATTTTTATGGTGACTTTGTATTTGTTCATTACTTTCAGAAGTCATCTTTTGCGTTGATTAGGGATAGGACTAGAAAGTTCCCTCTTGTGGGCGGGCTTCTGTTCGAACAATTGTTTTTGTGAATTGTATTAAGATTATATTAATAGCCAGAAGCGAGAATGTTTTGAACTATGTTGCATGACACTTACACCTAATCTGTAGTATTAAGCTTGTCACTTACTACCTAATATCATTAGTTTTTCTAAAATTTCCTTTTGAGATTTAAGTTCAAAATATACATGAGAACCTCAAAGCTTTAACTTGATAAATTTTTCTATATCAAGAGATAGTTTTTACTAAAGACTAAACTGGTTTGCCATGTATGTATATGTGTGTGATATGTATGGTGGCCATTATCTAAATAAAGTTTTTTTCAGACAATACACAGAAAAAAATGAAAAGATGAAAATTGTAATCTACTGTCGTATATAATACATAGAGATACTAAAAACATTGTATAATAAGGTGTCACCACTTGCATGTTGGAAAATATTTGAAACATTTGGGATTATCTTTTAAATAAATTATACTTTGGAACTTGTTTAATTAAGTTTATTTAGTATCAAAACTACAACACCACCAAGATTTGTAAGAAGATTTTATGTTTAGATCTGTATAAAATGGACCAATAAAAACTGGCTAAAAAAGTTGTATCATGGATAGAATAAAGAAAACATTAAGAAATTCATTTTTAGGATTTACAAACAAGACCATTGCATAAACACCAGTTTCAAACTTACTAATTTATACAATTATTTTAATATTTGTAATACGTAGTTATACTTTTAAAGCTATGCAGACTTTTAGAACAAACGAAAAATTCGGAATAAAGAATTGGAAATAAGGTGATTTCCATTACCTCTTGATAAAAGTACTTTTTTTTAAATCAATCGGATGTCTACAAGTTGGGGAAATTGGCGTTGAAAAATTCCGTTACATCTATAAATATATAGGAGACTTTCTATAGATATAGATAGATAGATAGATAGTCACTCATCACGATATCTCTGGAACTATAAGACCTAGAGACTTGAAATTTGGGAGGAATATTCCTTTTGCCAAGGAGAGGTCAGCTAAGAACGGATTTTACGAAATTCCACCCACAAGGGGAGTTGCGGGGGTGTTCATGAATAAAAAATTCATATTTTTTAATTATGGCTTTTAATAGTTCAAAACTTGGTCAGAATGTTTTAAATTACATTTAGAAATTTTTTTAACCTTCGGAGGGTAGAAAGGTGTAGCGAGAAAGTGGGAAGGAAATATCGAATATTTACAAATATACCTAAGTGGGGTATCAAATAAAAGAGCATGACGTGTATCCAACGCAAGGAAATGTGGAGGGAGGGGTGCAAGTGGGGATGTTGCCCAGCAAAGCGGGCGGGTAACAGCTAGTTCATATATATAAGCCAAACTAATAAAAGCTTGTTAAAGAAACTATTTTCCAAAATTGTCCACACTATTTTCCGTTTTTGGAAAATTTTTATTGGTCTATAAAGTGCTCTGTTCGTCTTGATTGCTACTTTAATCAGCGTAATTTCTTGGAACGTAAGTCGTTATAGAAAAGATAAATGAATTTATAGAGTGATCAAATAAATATAATGATTGTATTATATTTATTGAGATAAAATTTGTGTTTGAATTTCAATAATTAATTTCTCATACTATACAATTTGCGCATAAAATGCGCTCTCACGGATAAACAGTGCTGTTTTCAAAAAAATGTTTCAACCAAAAGTTGTTTATTTTTTACAAGGAACATTTTTTACATTTATGCTTTTGTTCTATTTCTAACGGTTTACAAAATGACAATATTACTAATTTACGAACTCGACGTCACTTTTTACGTCCTAAAGAATTTTTTTCTATATTAAAATTAAAAATTTCAGCTTGATATCTCTTTTCGTTTTTGAGTTATCGTATTGATAGACAGACGGGCATTTCAGCTTGGTATTTCTTTTCGATTTTGAGTTATCGTGCTTACGGACAGACAAACAGACAGGCGGGCAGAAAACCAGAAGTGGATTAACTATAGGTGATTTTATGAACACCTATACCAAAATTTTTTTTCGTAGCAGCGATATTTATAAGCATTACAAACTTGGGACTAACTAAGCTGAATCAGCTTACTATTGTAGTGCCAACAATCTGCAATTTGGTATAAAAATAAATGTATGAAAAGGCCACCCTATATTCTTTTACATTATAAAAATAGACTCAAGTTAAAATAGTTGTGGTAGAATTTGAAGTAATCCATGACATTTACTATAGTTCTATAGAAGAGCTATAAATGTTTTGTTTTTACCCTTTTATTTCATTTTTATTTTGTTTTTCTATTCTAACAACTACATTCACTGCACAACTACAACTACAACATTATAACAACTGAAGTGAAGATGTATGAGAAATGTTGCATTTGTGTTTTCTAGTATTGCTGTATTGCACACATAATAGTTTAATTTTTTTTAATGTTATTTATATGCTGACTGTACGGTGTCCTATATAGGTCATGTTTCCAGCTTTAGATTATCAAAATAAAAAAAAAATGTAAAAAAATAAATATGAACAAAAAAATACAAAACGTTGCTCTGTATACACATTCATTACAAAGATAAAACGAATTTATTATTTTTTAATTAATAAAGTTTATCTGCTTTAATACATTTTTATGATATTTTATTAATATTTGTCGGCGTAGGTACAGACCGTGTCTCCCTACCTGTTGTGTAGCTAGTTGCAAATTTTAAATAGATTATACAGTAGGTACTCTAATATGAAGCAAATATCTATATCGTAGAGGGTAGGTTGTGGTACCTGGATTATAGCAATCATATTCATCATAGGTCAATATTACATATTGGATAACATACAACTGATGTGTAGGTCCATAACTAGAGCGTGGAAAAGGAGTCACCCGACACCGGCGCACCAGAAATAGAGGAGCAAAACTAAACGTATGTTTTATACGAAAATCAAAATGGTCGCAAAGAATCATGTAAAAGGCGCCCATTGATTTACATATAGTCATATAATTTAAAAATTCGATTCTTTTGATAACACACACAAATTTGATCAAATTTAATCGTAGTTTTTTTTTTTTTTTAATTCACTAATTTTGGGCCATTATTTTCAGCTGTAATGATAGTTTTTCGCTAGCTATCACTCATTTGCTTAATTTTGACATTAACATTTTTGAAACATATAAGAACTAGGCTAATTTTGATCACAAATTTGAATATTATGATCCAAATTTAGTAGGATTTCATACTTGGTTTATCAAAATTGGATAAAATTTGGGAGTGATATAGTAAAATTACAATTTTTGGAATTCGATGACGTCATGAAGTTCATAAATTCGATTTTTTTGATAATAAAGGCAAATTTGTTCCGATCTTATTGGATTTTGTTTTGAAACTCACTAATTTTGGGTTATTCTTTTCAGTTGCGATGTCAGTTTTTCGCTAGCTATCACTTATGTGCTTAATTCCAGACCAGGACTCCATATTTTTGAAACCTATTAGAGGTATATTAATTTTGATCACAAATTTGAAAGTTAGGACAAAAGTATGTAATCCAAATTTAGTAGGATTATATACTTTGTTTATCAAAATTGGACAAAATTTGGATGTGATAGAGTAGAATTAAATTTTTTGAATTCTGATGACATCATGAAGTTAATAAATTCAATTTTTTTGATAATACAGGCAAATGTGATACAATCTTTGAAACAGCAATAGGTGTGGCATTCACATTCTCACTTGTACCGCGCAAAAAGGCGCCATGATGCTTTAATTTACTTTTACATGTAGGAGCATCTTCTTCAACATGATTCCTGACGGGTCATTTCAGCCGAAAATTTCAGCATGGGTTTGTGGTCTATTATTATATCAAAAATAATAGTTTTAAAAACATATACATGCAAATTGTATTCCAAGGTACAACAATTTCTTACACTCTAATATTAAATAAAATCTACCTTTATCATATACATTTTGCTAATAAGTAATTTATGTCGTTATAAATAATAAATTTTACGCATATATATCATTCGAAATGTAGGTATACAAAATATCGAAATAATTTTAAATATAAATGCTTTTCAACGTGCTATCATTCAACATTAATTGAATTATCATGCCATTCCCCTGTAAATTTTTTATTAATTTACATAATAAAGCAGTAGTGTGGCAGTAATGTCTTCACAAGATGTGGTTCGTTGATTACTAAATGAAATTTTCGTAACAGTAAAATGATAAAAGATATATCTTCAGTGAAATATAGTCATTCAAAGATAAATGAATACAAAGTGTCAGCTTTACGAAACCTTTAAATTAAAACGAGTATAAAAAAAAATTTCTGTAATCATACTAGACTGATATTTATTCAGAGAATTAATAAAATATGGTTGACAAAACTGAATGAACTTTTTTCACTCCAGTCGCTCAAATTTGGCCACATTTACATTGATTAAGACCGTTAACAAAAGGCACAAACACTGATATTTTGAATAATTATTATTTAGTAAAAAAATTTACAAATGTGTATAACTAGAAAACATTAAACTGGTATACGTAAAGCATCCATGGGGAAACGTAACTTAGAGAAGCCACTCAGACTTCTATATCTAACATACGAGTAAGCCAGTGATACCCTAACCAGTGTCAACCAATAATACGAGTAACACAGAGAGACGACATTTTTTTTCTACCTATCTCATTACTATTAGAGAAACTGAGATAGGTAGAAGAGTCGTATACCTGTCTCGCTTCCTCCTCTATGAGCAATGCGGACTTGCATAAAGAGACACACAATAAACTTTATGGCACGGAATAAACTTATAGCAATGGTGGCTATAACTCAAAATAACTCGCCCACAAAGGACGTAAAGGATAAAATTATAAATAGAAGGTTTATTTAAAATTTTTGAATCTGATTTCCATAAAAGAGATTGAGATTCCTTAATTATCGTTTGTAATTTTGTAAATTTGTCGATGAATATGAGATCAAGTAAGATTTTTATTTCAACCAAAGTTATAACACATGAAATTTACAAAATTTAATAAACACCCACAAATGTGATTTATTCCTTGTTAATCGATTTTGGAAACTTAGCTATAAAATGTTCTCATTCAAGTCGGTTGGACCGTTTAGGAGCTACGATGCTATTGAGAATCACACAAACGCACAGATAAACACTTTAAACTTATAACACTCCTTCTTAAATCAATATCAAAATGATGGTCAAGGATATCAGATGAGATGAAAAGGATACTTCGAGAGCTATCATTTTTTGGGACAAATTTTTGGAAATATTTTAATTGAAATTGAAATATTTGAGTTGACTTTGTTCTTTTGAATTATTGTTTTGAATTACCTAATTATTTTACCATTTCAGTTTTCGAATTGAATTGAGCCAGGTTTATTTGACCATTCATTTCCATAGTAATTATTTATATGTTAAAATTATATGTCATGCCTTTTCCAAACTGATTCGATTTTGAAAATCGTCGGCAATTTTTTAGTTTTTTCGGGTACTAAGCTCGTACATGAAACATTGAAGAGAACAATCTCCGTTAAATTACCTTTCAAATGAAATCAAAAAAATTAAATTCGACTCACCCGTTCAGACGCTACGATGCCACAGACAGGCACACATAGCGGTCAAAATCATAACACCCCTTTTTTTAGTTACGCAGTTAAAAATGTTATTAAACTTTTAAATCGGTAAATGGCTTCTGACCCACCTATATAACATTGAAACTTTGAGATGTTATGATATTCCCATGGGTACATAAAATAATTTTTAACGAAATTAAATCAATAAAAATGTATTATAAAAATTTACCATTATATTTGTGAAAGTACATATTTAAAAAATAAATCATTAAATAATTTATTTTATGAAAATATTTGCTCTTTTGTGAACCATAAAATAAACAGCATAATTAAGTTCAAATAATTCATTGAAAAAATATAGAAATTGATATTACCAATAAACATTAAAAATTTAAATTTGTTAATGATAATAATAATAATAATAATATTAATATTAAATAAGCAATAAGCAATAAAAAATGTTTAATGAAGTGAAAAGATATAGAAAAAAATATATATATAACAATCCATTTTAACGATTTTGTTAAATATATATTCTTACGGCGTTCAACTTTAATAATAAACATGGCAAATCGCCAAAGAAAAACCCTAGTTTAAAGATTATCTTCTGATTGTACAATGTGCTTCAAAATAAAAGTATCAAACTATGAAAGGATATTCGATAAAAAATGTCGTTTATTTCATTTAAATCGAAGTACATAAAAGACTTTTACTTGGTTCATAGTGTCATACAATTTGAGATCACATATAAAGCTCGAAAAATTAATGTCAGATGAACATCAGTGACGATTGTTTTATTTTCTCATTTATAGTGGCGTTTTATAAATTTTTGTTGTTCATTGTTATGAAGCCATATTTTTTATATTCCATTTAATCCTATTCTTGACAAATCACGTTGCTGAAGGAAGCGGTGTTTACGCTAACCCAAAATGAAACTGAAGCCATCGTGTTTCGATTATATTAACGGAAATTTCAGAGAAAAGGTGCACCCTTATATGTGTGTCTGTATTTGGATACGAGATACCTAATAGCTGCTAAATCGAAATAGTTTGATTTTTTAGGTGAATAGGAACATTATTATTAAACCTTCCACTTTTGTAAGTTTAATTTTTTTTCCCTGTGTCATCCTATACAAATTTATTGATTTGTGAAATGAATTCGATTTCCTTAAAAACAAGTTAACGAAGACCCTGTAAAGAAAAGTTTTTTTTTCTCTTAATAGTTTTGTGTATTATTTCGTATTTGTATACACGTCCGATCAATTTTTACTATTCGCGTAATTTAAGTAAAATATTAGCCATGGAGACCAACAAAAAAATTGAGACACAACATTAAAATTGGACTACGCCTATTACAGGGTGCGTTATTTCAAAAAGAAACACGTATGTCTGTTTTTTATTACGCTATTATAGTCCAGAAAATTGTATGAACATTGAGTTTTTCGATCGTCTTGTAGATTGTTCATGTCTGTAGCTCGTTCATCGTTAACCAATCTGTTTGAATTTGAATGCGGAAAAAAATATTTCGTTATTAATTTATAGACTATTTGATTATTTTGATAAAATGCTTTGCGGCGTATTAATTATGAAGAATATTGGAACTTAATTACAAATAATAGAATAGTACAATAAATTGTTCAGCTGCTGTCTTTCAATATTTATTCTTTCTTTTAAAAATGTAAATTGAATTAGGTTGCTCAAGTGAAAGCATAACTTAACTCATACTCCAATGTTTTCTGGTCTATGCCTTGTTTATAAAAGGTGATGATACGTGATCAACGACCTTCGTTAATGAAAACTTATTCAAGATTATGTTTTTTTCTTTGTTTTTATTAAATTGTGGATCATTTGAAGACTATAAATTAGTACTTTTACAAATAATGACTATTTTTTACATTTATTTGGCATACTTAACTTTTTTGTTTTGAAGGCCTAGTTACTTGAATCTTAGTACCATCTCGATGAAATTTAATTTTGCATTAAGTAAAATTTTTTAACCGACTTTATCAATTGACCAAAAACTCTTCATTCAATGTAGGACACAAAATAATTCCACCTTCTTTAAATTGATTAACTCAAAAAAATACTCACGTTTTATATTCACTGCAATAAAAATAAAAAAAATAAAAAAGTTTCCACTTGATTAATGTCCTTTTTCACATAAAACATATTCACACATAAACAATCAAAGTATACCTACCTACATTTTGATGTTCTCATAAATAAATAAAAATACATCAATACAAACACCGTCATGCCAATGCGATAGAGCTCGTACATTTGTCGAAATCATAGGTGTATGTTGAACATGATTATAAATTTATTTTTTAATTTAATAAAGAATTGACTTTAAAATTTATCTACGTGGGAGGGTGTTAAAAATAAAAAAATACTAGAATTATGTATGTAATACTACTAAATTTGGGTCATACTTTTCTACTTTGTAATCAAAATTATTCTAACTCTAGTAGGTTTTAAGAATGTGGAGTCTTGGTCCTGGAATTAAGCACATAAGTGATAGCTAGCGAAAAACTGACATCGCAGCTGACAAGAATGACCCACAATTAGTGGGTTTCAAAAAAAAATCCAATAAGATCGGATCAAATTAGCCTGTGTTATCAAATAAAAATCGAAATTTTTAACTTTATGACGTCATCAGAATCCAAAAAATTTAATTTTGCTCTATCACATCCAAATTTTATACAATTTTAATAATCCAGGTATGTAATCTTACTAAATTTGGGTCATACTTTTCTAATCAAAATTAACCAAGCTCTAATAGGTAAATTCAAATAAAATCTGATAAAATTTGCCTGTGTTATCAAAAAAATCGGATTTTTTAACTTTATGACTTTATGTAAATTAATGAGCATCTTTAACATGATTCTTTATTAATTTTTTGTTTTACGTATAAAACATACGTTTAGTTTTGCGCTTCGATTTCTGTTGCGCAGGTGTCAGGGGCCTCCTTTGCCACGCTCTAGTTACGGACCTGAGCGGATATCTATGTGAGAGGTTTAGCGTATGGAGGTCCTATGAAATTCGTATATTTTTTCTTTTAAAATTTAAGAATTGAAGAATTGTTACGCAGATATGATATACGTAAAGGGTAGGGTCCTAACGCAGATGGTTGAACATAATAAATACTGTAAAATAAAATGTTTGAGCCAACCTACTATTAATAATACTATGACCGTGTAATAAACTTCTGACATCAAAGCCACAAACTCGTCATCAAAAAGTTTCTTTATATGTTGCTCATTCATTTACATATTGCACGATTTTATAACAGAAATTATAAAGTAACTGAAATATATATTTTTTTTTGTATTTTAACATTTCTGCGTATACGAAATAACAAAGCACAAAAAAAAAAAAAACTTGTACAAAGTTATTTTCAAATATTTCCGTGCTCAATTGTGAAAACAATTCAACAATTTACATAAAACAATGTTTTCCCTAATGGTTCTGCTTTTGTTTGCGAATATTTATAAAATATGCAATATATAAGAAGTAGTAGCGACTGTAATCTGCAAATTCATATTTTGGCTCAAAATCTAAAAATTATTTTGTACAATTCTACATAATAACAGCATAGGTCCTACGGACCCAAGACCCAATTGATCTATGTTGCTCAGTTATGAACTCGACCTCACTTCCTCAGTACGCTGTAAAAGTTTCAACTTGATATCTTTTTTCGTTTTCGAGTTATCGGGCAGACGGAAAATGTTGTTCATAGCATTAATATTTTTAAGCGTTACAAACTTGGGACTAAACTTAGTATACCTTGCATATTACATGCAATTTCCTTTTGTTACGCAAAATTTACCCTTTTGATCCTCTAAATATTTTTCGATGAGTTTGGTTTGAAATTGGAATCAACTGAGTCACTATTTGAAGGTATCTAAAAATTTTTAAACTTCGATCTTGTATAATTTTGGATTCAATTGCCCTAAAAGCATTTTCGAATCCTAAAACACTTTTTAACCCTTGAACACGACCCAAAAATTTCGGCTTTATACTTTTTTTTGTTTTTAAATTATCGTCTTGATGGACAGATGGACGAGCGGACAATATAACGCAAATCTGAGTATTTTACTGATTTTATGAACCTTTACCAAAATTTTGTTGGTAGCATCATATAATACTAAGCTTTATAAACTTTCCAAATCTTTAATAACTTAGCCTTTTGATATAGTATTCTTATTTCAATCATACCTATACAACATTTACAACCGTAAAATAAACTATAGTTCAAATACAGCTGAAAATCTCATTTTAGTTTGCGATAATTGTTTCTTATAGTTAAAATAAACAAGGATGCTTAAATTAAAAGCTTTTATAGTCTGGCTAGACGCATTATGGTTTGGAATATTTCGTGTTGGCTACCTATAGTTATGACTGAGTCCATGATGCCTCATCAAAACAAACGTACCAGCTTATTTGTTAATAGTAGATATATTATTATTTGTTAATAGTAGAACGAATGTTTATTGAAACCTGGCTCGCTAAAATAAAAAAGAATGGGATTCGCAATGCCACTGTGTATTTGCAACGGTATAGAAGAGCGAAAATTTTTCGCTCAGAATGCGCTCTATTTGCTGAATTTTCTGATAAAGTAGTTGTACGAGGGGATAATACAGTGTTCGCACCGTGCATGTGTTTTATTGGAGACGTTTCCATGATAATGATACACTACTTTAATTGTAGAATTGTATGGAGGTATATATAATTGTATGGATTTCATTTACGACTTTCATTGTAAATTTAATATTATTGTCTCACAAATTTAAATAAATAATTATGATAATTTACATTTGAAAAATAATATTTGTCTAATTTGATTTCTTATTTTCACAAGTTTTAATCGATTAAGTTTAATTAATTAGTGTTTTACAATAATTTTAATTTGACAATTTCTATAACAATAACATGTAAAGAATTGCAAATTAGTCATAACAGCCTTCTTTAACGCCAAAATTTTTGACTGGAAGCGCTAGCATCGATTATATTGTCCCTACCATGACTACGTACACAACGAATAGGCACTATATACGGTTAAAGCTCAGTAAATTCTCTAACTTAGATTTTTTTTTTAAGGAGAAATAAACTGAACATTAACAAATTTATTAAATTATTATATTACACGAAGATAAATTGTTCGTTTGGATATTTAGTTCTAGAATCTAATCGAGTTAATCGTTTTAAACTGACTTAAAAGAAAACACTGATAATTTATATAAGATATACATGAGATTATGTACATATATCAATTATGTTTATGAACGTTTTATTTGGAACAGAATGAATTTTATGAGTCCACTGTGTATGTAATCTATGCACTTTTAAAGTAATAATATAAATTGCAGAGATGTTCGTTTTGAATGTTATATTTTCAATATGAACAGACTGAAGTTATTTTACTACGTTGCATCGCAATTAGTACAACCATTTTGGATTTTAAAATCTCAAAAGATATTATCTGAAAGTTCACTGAACATAAAAGTTTTTTTTTTTTTTTTGAGATTCGAATAAAAAAATTTGTGTTTTAAAATTTCGGCTGATACAAATTAAGAACTTTTCTGGAAAGGATCCAACTGGAAAAGTTCTGTATTTTTCACAACTTCATCGTCAATTTCATCGCACGTTAAAGCTTTAATTAAAGTTGCCATAATATTTTACCTGAACGAGTCTGTATAATATTTTATCTTAAAGAGTCTGTATTTAATTGATAAACTTTTGAAATTTATTCAAATGATAGAGTATAAAATAAAGTATTAATTTCTCTCTACGATTCCGAGCAAAACAAGGAACTCATTATTCTCCTAAATGATACTGTTGTATTTTGCATAAGGAACGGGAGCATGAAGGATTAACCTCCAAAGTCGAAATTTTGTTGATAATAAATAAAATAAGTAATACTGAGTAATACTATCAAAATTGGATTAAAATTGTAGTTATAAATATATTCGATGTTCATTATAAGGTATCAAAAAGTACCATATTGGCAATTTTGATAAACTAAGTATGTAGTTTTACAAAATTTGGGTCATATTTTTCAAATTTTTGATCAAAATAACCTAGCTCTAATAGGTTTACAGAATATAGAATCCTTGTCCCGGAATTAAGCACATAAGTGATAATTAGCGAAAAACTGGCATCACAGCTGAAAAGAATGATCCAAAATTAGTGGGTTTCAAAACAATTCCAATATGATCGGATCAAATTTGAATGTGTTATAAATAAATACGAATTTTTTAACTGTATGACGTCATCAGAAACCAAAAAATTTAATTTTGCTTTATCACATCCAAATTTTATGCAATTTTGATAAATCAAATATGTAATCTACTAAATTTGGGTCATTTTTTTCAAATTATTGATCAAAATTAACCTTGTTCTAATAGCTTTCAAGAATTTGGAGTCCTGGTCCCGGCATTAAGTACATAAGTTTAATATAATATATAAGTTCAATATGATTTATATTTTTTTAAAGATGAACAGCCAAAATGATAATAGTATGTTGTACCAATAATATGAAAACTATGTAATATGTACTACCTATATTGAAGGTATCAGCCGGGTAGATTGCGAGTATTGGGTGTTGCGATCGTAAATGTTACTATACTTATTTATTACATAGTATCAAACGATATACTTTTTATGGACGTATACGTTATATAATAGATGATTATTTAATGGATGTGTATATAGAATTTGACTGCATACAATTTTCTTTTAAAATACCAATAACAGTTTACTGATATATTCGTTTCACGTCCATACAATTACCCATAGATACATAATTACTCGTTCATTCACATTTAATAATTTATATCACGTTGTATAGGTACTTTTTAGTTTTAAATCACATTGAGAAGTCAGTTATTAAAATTAGTGACTGATTGTATGTTAACTAAATCAATTGAACGAAGTATTGTTTTACATAAAATGAAATAGAAGTTTCTATGAAATCTGTGTAATGATCAAAAACGTTATTTTAGCAGACTGATTTCAATTTTTCATAAAATAATAGGTGCTTTTTGAAAAAGACAGTATGTCTAACGTTCGAGTTAGAACAAGGGAAAAAAAAAAGGTTTCTTAAGTTATAATGTCAATTGATATTATAGTCAACAGACGATTTAATAGTTATCTTTAAGCTTTTTATCTGATATCATCTTAATGTTAGTATTATTTTCGTAAATACGAGGCTTAATAAACAAATGATTTATGAAAAAACAAATAACTAAATGTTTTTTCTTTTTATAATTATTGTTAGTAAAGGCAATAACGACCATCAAATTATCGATTTCCATCATCAACAAATTTAATGAAACAGCTAATAAAATCATTCCAACGAAGTAGTATCAATTTCTTATGTATTGACGTCACAACCGCTTCCTCACTTCCTCAGTGTCAAAACTCCTGGATAATAGTTTCAAATTTTGCTTATGAACATTTTGATGAGAAATTAGATGATTAGATGAAAAATAAAATTTTTCAATAACAAAATTAGTTTTCAAGGTATATTCATATTACATTTTTAGACCTTGAGTCAATTCTCGTCAGTAGCCAGCGCGATAATCTTTAAAATGAGTTAAGTCATGGAATTTGATAAAATAATAAGAAAGATTGGTAACTTTTTAATAACCCGAAATAGTTTTAATATGAAGTTTTTAATTTTAACAATTGATCTCAACTTCAACGAGATTATACCAGTTAATTTGGTCCTTAAGAAATGAATTTTATTATTATTTATTAGTCATTTGCTCGTAAATATATAGCCAAAAGAATCAAAGTTGCTTCTTTTTTAACAGACCTCAAACAAAAAAGGAGGAGGTTATCAATTCGACTGTACTATTTTTTTTATGTGTGTAACCTCAGAACTTTCGGCGGGGTGAACCGATTTTGATGATTTTGGTCCCGTTCTGACAACGGCATCCATGAGAAAACCATAAAAGTATTAAATTTGCATTAAGTATGCACGGCAAGAGCACGAATAACTCAATTTTACGCCAACAGATTTTGACGATTCTTTTTTTTTAGTGACAAATTAGTAAGTGTACTTCAGATTCATTAAAAATCACAGAGTAAAAAAAAATTCCAGCAAAAAGAAAATCGACTTCAAAAGAAAAACTTTAAAAAAAGTAACGATAGTATAATGTAGTTAAACTTATTGTTATTTTTGGAGTCGGTGTCAGCCAAGCTAATGTAGCAAACTGTTCTGTCAGAGTTGTTTCTTTGGCTGACACCGACTGCAAAAATAACAATAGTTTTAACTACATTATATCATCCTTTTTTTTTCTTTTAAGTGTATATTAATTTGTTTTGGAAAAGTTTTTCTTTTGAAGTCAGTTTTCTTTTTGCTAAAAGTTTATTTTATTCACAAAAAGAAAAACAAATTTATTTTTAATTTATACGAAAACAAAACAATATTGGCAATCACTCTTTACTCTATATGCATTCTGACAAAATATCTGCCGAGCAACTACAGATGATTCAAAGAACATTATGACTCTAGGTAATTCATCCTACTCTAACAAAATTGGAAACATGAATTTGAGCGATGCTCACATAAAATTCACTTATATTATGTGGACTAAGAAGTAAAAACTATTTTTAGTTGTTATATGTCGATGTGATTTGTCAAGGTCTGTTAGCCTAAGTAATTACCCTCGCTCAATTAATACTATTTTGTACTTTTTAGTACAATGTTTTTACTGCATGTTTTCTTAGTTATTTCAACACACAATATTTACGTTTAATACAATTAATTAAATGAAATGTAATTATAAACGCTTACAATGAAGTGTTACATATAAATTAACACATATACACACACAGACAATAAGTATTATTGCAATTTGAGGATTAATTTATCTCAAAAGAAATGTTATTTCATGATGGTATTTTACAGATAAAATGAGTTCATATATTATAACAGTCATGAGATAGTTAGTATGTATGTGCTAGCAATTTTATAAAAATAACTTCACATATCTTCTGTTACTTTTCGTGTACGGAATAATATACAGGGTGAAACAACTTACTGTGTCGTACTTTAAGAATTGCTCATATATTCTACCATATATTCAGTAGTGCGTAAATAAAATTGTTTGTCATATGCAAACAGATTGAATAATTATTTCTCTATTGGTAATTGAGAATATAGTAAATTTTATATAAATTGAAACTATTCGTTGTGAGCGTAGTCATGGTAGGGACAATAAAATTGATGCCAACGCTTCCACTGAAATTTTGGCGATAAATGAGGCTGTTATGACTAATTTGCAATTCTTTACATGTTAATGTTATAGAAAATGTCAAATTATAATTATTGAAAAACACTAATTAATTAAACTTAATGTATTAAAAATTGTGAAAATAAGAAATCAAATTAGACAAATATTATTTTTCAAATGAAAATTATCATAATTATTTATTTAAATTTGTGAGACAATAATATTAAATTTTCAATGTAAGTCATAAATGCAATCCATACAATTCTATAATTAAAATAGTGTATCGTTACCATGAAAACGCCTCATAGAATCATCTAATTAGTCCATTTTCGTTTGTCCGTCTGTCCGTCTGTCCGTTTGTGAAAATGATAACTCACAAACGAAAAAAGGTATCAATCTGAAATTTTTACAGAGCATTCAGGGCGTAAAAAGTGAGGTCAAGTTCGTAAATGAGGAACATAGGTTGGGTCTTGGGTCAGTATGACCCATATTGTAAACCGTTAGAGATAGAACAAAATTTTAAATGTAAAAATTTTCCTTATCAAAAAATAAACAAGTTTTGTTTGAAACATTTTTTTTTGTAAACATCACTGTTTACTCACGAGGGCACACATTAGATGCAAATTTTTTAGTATGTATTAATATGGGATTATCAGTTATGATTATCAATTAACGCAGTCAATTGTTTGTTTTCACTTGTTCTGCTTTTTATTCTAATCAATTAAAACACACATAATAAATGTCACTGATTTTTATTATTGAAATTTCATATTCTTGGCAGAGAATACATCATTTCGTACTTCAGATTCTAACATAGCGTGTGTTGTTACACATTATACTCGTACAGTAATTTTAAGAAATGAATATCCCATCAGATATAGATAAATGATTAAGATATTTCTGTTTCTGTTTCAAAATTAGAATTGTTTTATAAATCTACAATTCTTCTAATATTATATATATATATATATGAGAACATGCATAAAATTTTATTTGATATGTGAAGAAATACTTGAACTAAAATAAGTGGTATAAATTCTCAAGTGTACAACTACTAAGTAGATGATCTTTATAGCAGACTAAAAGTAATCCTATGTGGAATATACAAACAATATATTCTAACGTTCTTTTCGTATCTATATATATTCATTCAACAAACATGTCCGTTGTCGTAAACGTTTTAGGCCAATTGTAATATAAAACTGAAAATACGAAGAAATTCAAATTGTTTTTACTTTGTATGCAATATCTAAGAAAGTTATATTATACGTATAAAGATAGCAGCTTTGAGTGTAATATAAGTATATATTTAATTTTTATTTCTTATGAAAATTACAATCATCTTAAATTACTCTCGTTTTACGATCCTTTTAAGTATTTAATGTTATTTAAATATTATTATTATTATTTTAGTCTGAAAACAGATATCTACATTTTGTAGTCTTTTTGTAACTAAGTAAAATTTTCAATATTAAGTTTATTCGGAGCAGTTAATATTGTTATGAAATTTCGGTTTTGGATGGCGCATATTTATTTACAAGCAAATGAACTATTAACTAAGCTTTGCGCATTGTTTGGGCTTTTAAATGAATCAGAATAAAATCAAATTTTTTCAATTTTTGTAAGGGGGTACCCCTTTGAAAAAATCGAGAAAATCGGAAAAAAATTTTTGTTTTGGAATTTGATGAAACTCGGCGGATGGGGTAATTTTGACCCAAAAAATATAAAAATCCGGTTAATTTAATGATTGGGTGCCGAGTTTCTGAGATATCGCAATATTTTGTTCGATTTTAGTCCATATCTCAAAAACTATTCGACCAGTCACCAAATGCACCCGATTTTTGTAATTTTTGGGACAAAATTACCTTATATACTGAGTTTTATCGAAATTGGAGATAAAATAAATTTTTCGATTTTTTGCAATTTTTTTAAGGGGTATTTTTAAAAAATCGGAAAAAATTTTTGGTTTGGAATTTGATGAAACTCGGTGGATGGGATATTTTTCACTCCCCTTCAAAACCTCCAGTGGGCAGTTTTGATGATGATTTGTGAAATTTTTTTTTTCTAGAAACCAATATCTAAATTTTCTTTCAAAATATTTTACAACAATATTGCATTTTAATTCACTACTTAACTAAACTGTAAAAATTATAAAATTTATTACAGTGGTTTTATAAACTCTATAAACTCTATTTTAGTAAGTTCATCATTGTATTAGTAAATTATATACTCTCCGTAAATGGCGCCACTCTCATCGATTTTTGTATAATGTCTCGAACAACTTCCAGTTAGTTTGTTGAATGAAGAATTGAGGATTTGTAAGCAGACAGACATTATATAATACAGTTAAATCCCTTTATAAAATACTTTAAGAATAAATATAAATGTCGAGGTATAAAGACGATTAAATTTTTCATGGGATATTGATTTTTATATTTTTTTTACAAAAAGTAAGTTTTAATAGATCTGTACTTTATAATATAATTTTTCCGAAAAATTAAATGTTTTTTTCATCGACAAATTTTACATTATTTGTTTGAAAAGACACACTTTACTTTCTATCTCTACTTCTAGTATTTAATATTATAAAATCTATAAAGTTTTGTTATTCCCGCAATTTCCTTATTTAAACCAGAGTCTGCAGTATTTTAATGCATTACATGAAGGTGAAAGTTTCAGAGTAGACAATATTTTTAACTTTTTTATTTTAACATGATAGAATAGATATTTCAAAAATGACGTTACAATTATTTTAAAGTATATAGTATTATTTAATGAAATTTTTAGGTGGGGGCTTGAAATTTTTGAAGTGAAACCTTCTATAGACACGTTAGACAATATTTATAATGTATAATCCATAATATTTGGTAGAATCTTATGATCTAGAATATTAGAATCTTAAATCTTATGATTTTGAGTCATCAACATGCTATGAATATTAGCCAACACCATAACCTAGGAAATTTATACTTTTTTTCAATCAGAAATCAGACTTATGTAATAATAATTAAAGCTGTACAGCTGTATTAACTATTAACTAAGTGATTCTGATCTTAGGTAACTACTGATAACTGTTCATAGACTTCATAATTTCAATTTACGCATTATGAGTTTTTAATTATTCATATGATAACACAATAATTCCAAAGTTTCAATATTTCACTTCCGTCGACAGTATCCATATATTTAAAAAAAACATAACAGCATTTTTATACCATGCATATATGAAATATATTAAGGTATACTAAGTTTAGTTACAAGTTTGTAACACTTAAAAATATTGATGCTACCAACAAAATTTTGGTTTAGGGGTTTTATTACTAATTAAGTAATAAAATCACTTAATTAGTCTTTGTCCGCTTGTGTGCATGTCTGTCTGTCTGCTTGGCTGCCTCTCTGTAAACACGATAATTCAATAACGAAAAGACTGAAATTTTTATAGCGTGATCAAGACGCAAAAAGTTAGGACGAGTTCGTGTATGATAAACGCATTTCTAGGTCTTGGGTGCGTAGGACCCATCTACCCATCTTGTAAACCGTTAGAGATAGAACAAAAGTTTAAAAGTAAAAAATGTTCCGTGTAAAATAAAAAAAAATTTTTGTTCGCAAATTAGCTTAAAAACATTTTATAGTACCTATGTATAAACAGGTATCTTTTGTTATACTTTAAATTTATACGTTACATATATTATGTATGTGTGTGTTTGTTTATCTTTCTTTCTTTACTTACATGACGTAAAAAAACATGGTTGTTTTTCTATTTTAAGGTTTAGTATTGTTATATGAATAAAAGCTTAGTTTATTTTCTGAATTAAAAACTATGCACGGAATAATAATTTTATTATCAAGAAATGACTTGATAGTCTGTTAGTATACTCGAAATACTGTTTTGTAGTGGGGAAATTCTATAAATTTAAGCTGAAACTAAAATAATCAAACTAAAAATTAATTTTCAATTACTGTACTATAAAATATATTGTTAGTTATTTATTATTTGAGTTGAACAAAAAGAGAAAATTTTTCTATACGTTTTGGTTTTATGTGTTTTATGGAGAATGAAATAGAAAACCTTTATTACATTGTAGAGAATATTCTAACATAGTAATGGGAAATGAACATTTGTTATCGATAAGTTGACTGCTTTGTAGAATTATTACAGTCTTTTGTTTGAGTCATATATATATGTACTATAGTGAAACAGAACTATGTGTAGTAATAACAAATAAATCGAGTGAACATTATATATACCCTTTAGAATTTTAGAAATTTTGAAATTGTGGGTATAAATATCTGTACAAAAGGTTAGAATCGATATTGTCCTAGTAGCATGAAAAGAAATCTCTGACATGAAAAGAAATCTATCTGAAATTATTTGATATAACGAACATTCTAGAAATATTTGCTTAGTATAGCGAAACTATTGTAATGGGTTCAAAAATCCAAATATAAACTTTCAACTAATTTTTGCGCTTCGAAGTCAGTACAATGTCTTTGTGAACGCTAGTGCATTTTTAACCACCCGAAATAAAACAAGTAAAATCTACAAAATTAAAAAACCCCTCGACAAATGCGATTTGCTCTTTGTAAACCGATTTTTGTAAACGATTTTTGTAAAAGCTATAATATATATTCTCAACCAAGTCGGTTCGATCGTTTATGGGCTACGATGCCAAACACACAGACGCATAGATAAACACTTTATGCTTTTAAAACTCCTTCTTAAATCAGTATCGAAGTGATGGTCAAGGACATCAGATGAGATGAAAAGGATACTTAGAGAACTATCATTTTTTGGAACAAATTTTTGGAAATATTTGAATTGAAATTGAAATATTTGAGTTGACCTTGTTCTTTTGAATTATTGTTTTGAACTACCTAATTATTTTACCATTTCATTTTTCGAAATGAATTGAGCTAGGTTTATTTGACTATTCATTTCCATAGTAATTATTATTATTTCTTTATTATTATTTTAATTATATAAATAATAATTACTATTACTTTGTCGGGGGTTTCTTAAATTTTGTAAATTTCACTTCTTTTCTTTTATTTCTTCCCACCTAATCCTACAATAATAGGGTTTCGTCTACATGAAATTATAACGAGACTCGAATATACGATACCAAATTAAAAAAGTGAGAATGGTTGAGACAAGAATATGCATATTTGGTAATTATATAAATTTTGCAATATTTAACCCTATAGTCACTTGTAGATCCAATACGCCTTTATGAAATAATATTAAAAAATTAATTAATTATCCAGTTACTCTTCATATTCAAGAATGATTTTAAGCAAATTAAACATAAACAAATAAAATTTAAGTATTTAGCATAACACATGATTTGTATTAGTAAAATATGATAATTATGTTTTGGAAATTTGTAATTTATTCCTAATGTAAAAGCAATGTTAAATAAATACCCTCGTGTATAATTTGAAACTTATTATCCTTTGTTGATGTTTGGGGAAAATTATTCCTGTTTATAAAAGTAATTTTACTATAATTTCAACTAATTAATATTTATGTGATAATTGTTAAGTCACCTCAATATATACTCATTCATTTTCGCACACTCTCTTTTATCTCATACTGGAGCAAAACCCACCCGCTTCGCTGGGTTTAAAAGTACAGATTGATAAAGATTGCTCTCGCTTTTCCCCTTTCTATAGCACTCGAAATAATGGTAAGGATTGTTTTACACAGGTAAAATATATGTATAGTTTTCTATTTTTTAAATGTATAATAGTAATTATTCATTGAGTAAATCAGAGAAGATGGCCGTGAAATATTTTGTATTGACTATTTTTACAGAAATCTGTAATTTATGATAATATCAAATGACTACTTTTACAGAAATCTGTAATTTATGGTAATGCCAAGTTAAATTAATTTTTTTATTTTATTTTATTAATATTTCTTTATAAATTATATCTCATGTGTTATTCTGATATATTAGCTATATTACTGTACACTTTTATTAAAAACCATTCGCTAGTTTAAGCGTGAAAGCGTAGCAAACAAACAAACAAACATCCTTACTTTCACATTTATAATTTAAAAGGAATAGGAATTTCTATGTAATTATGATTGCACTGCTTGGTACGTTATTGGTCCATCATATGAACTATCATATTATCTTTTGTATTACATATATAGCCGTCTGAACATTGCATAAGATATGTAATATAACAGGAATTAGAGTAGTCAGTGAACATGATGCTATTGACCACATTACATAGGTTGATCTTTCATATTGTCTGGTTTTATGTCTGTCCGTCAATTTTGATGATGATGCATTACGTGATAAATTATCTGATAAATGTGGCTGGAAGTGAACCATGTTGAAAATAATTAAATATAATTTTTCTCATACATTTTCAGTTTCTATTAAAAGGTAACGTATTTTTAATACTTTTACTTCATACTCAATTGCGAAGTTAATTTCTCATTGTTCATGACCGACCGGTTTGTCGGTATGCTCGGTTTATTATTGGCAAATCACTTTCAATAAAAATAATTGTTTTACCTTTCTTAAAAAGTATACTAACATCAGAATAATATTTATTGTATAAAAACAAAATCGATTCTATGCTCATCGAAGGAGCATTTTATGGGCAGATAATCATTAGGGTATAATGAGACTACTCTCTAATTCTCTGTCGTTAAAGTCGGTTTTGGGATTGATTGTTTGACGAAGATATGAATTACTCAGTTCACGAAAAGAAATATCAAGTTGAAATTTTTATAATCGTGCTCAGAACGTAAAAAAAGAGGTTGAATTCGTAAATGAGCAACATAGGTCAATTGGATCTTGGGTCCGTATTACCCATCTTGTAAACCGTTTTAGATTGAATGAAAGTTCAAATGTAAAAAATGTTTCTTTTATAAAAATAAACAAATTTTGTTGGAAACATTTTTTCGTAAACATCACTGTTTACTCGTGAGTATGTATTAGATGGGAATATCAGCTTTGTATGTGTGACATATATGTATGTGTAATGTGACAGTGTAATCAACACTGTCTATACATGGTTTTTTAACAATTAACTCAGTTAATTTTTTTTTTCACTTGTTCAACATAGTATATTGCATAAAAGTCTGACTAACACGATGAATTAACCATCTAGCGCATAAGTCAATTTGTGATATAATTTATGTTAAATGAAAATTATAAAATATTATAAATGAAAATCGTAAGCGTAAATCTTTACAAAGTAACTTTTTATACAAGCTTATGTTTTCCTTACTTACTAAGAAGAATTTTACATAATTTATCAACTTTATAAGTACTTGTATATTAAATGGTTTACTTTAATAATAAACTTGTTAGACGAGTATACTTAGGTGCATGCCGTACGTCCTATCTAAAGTCTAGTGTTTGTATTATGTATAATCAAAAGTATAGTTTATAATTTTACCTTATTCATACTGATGGTGAAAAGTTGAAAATTAGACAAGGATAAGTAAAAATATTTATAAATAAAGACAAGGAAATCAGTATTTAATCCCTATATATTATAAATGTGAAAGTAAGCATGTTTGTTTGTTTGTTTGTTACGCTTTCACGGTAAAACTAGCGAATGGTTTTTAATGAAACTGTACAGCAATATAGCTGATATATTAGAAGAACACATGAACTATAATTTATAAAGATATATTTAAAAAAAATTTAATTTAATTTGGCATTTACCATTTTTTAATTTTTACAGAAATCTTTAATTTATGGTTCAACATGATGATCATAGATCTCCTCCATCTATAATCATAAAGAATTCTGTAAAAATTTAAAATAGTAAATGTCAAACAAATCATGGCCAACTATTCTGATATGCTCCATGAATTATGACTATTGTACATTTAACAAAATTGAAAATTGTGTATATCAAGAGAGGGTGGAGGCTATAAAGCGGTGGTTTTCACTTTTAAGCCCAGTGAAGCGGGCGGGTATCAATCTAGTCTAAAATATTTTATACATAAATTAATTATATAAATAAAGGGGATAATTTTTACCCTTTGTGTCATGTCGTTTTATAAAGTGCATTAACACTTTGTGTGAATATATATAAAAAGTTAAGAAAACATTTTGCATAAAGATTTGAAGATTACTTTAATTATTATATTTCTTATATATCACTTTATAATTTTAATATTAAACTTCGTAGGGGAATATTATCTTTAATCGAATAGCAGCACCCTAATAGAAAATAATAACGAGTCGTTTCATAGATGTTTGGTTATTTATATTTTAATTTATAAAAGTGAATATTTTTTATATTATGTTTCTATATTGCGGCTGTTTATTAATCAGTCGTGTAATTAAATCGTATACTAATTCGAGATAAATGCACAAAATTAACGACAGGTAAAAGTGAATTCACACTAGAAATTCCTTGGGCTAATTAGGGAATTATATTTAGGTATTAAAAACGTCAAAATTTATAGATATAGTTCAAAAACTAAGACCCTCTCCCCATCGCTCTATTAAAATTTTGAAAACAAAAACTCATTTTCATCTGAAATTGTTATAATAAGTAAAAAACGTCATTACGATCTCTAAGATCTCGATCACTAAAGTTTCCCACAGGACGGAAAAAAGGTCTTCTGATTGTAATGATGGTTTTACTTATCATTAAAATTTCAGATGAAAATTTTTTCTTGTTTTCATACTTTTAAGAGTGTGATTTGATAGTCGGCGGGGTTTTAGTTTTTGAACTTTATTTTATTTAAACTAACAAGGTAACACTAAATTAATATTTGTTTTTAGTTAATGACTTTTTGTCCTCTCGAGGGTACCTTATTAATTTTAATGTGACGTCACATAGCCTATAAACAGCGAACGATGAAGAACGCTTTGAACGATATCTAAATTGTCAAATGATAAGTAATTAATAGTAAGAAAGGAAACAGACGAACATACATACATACAAACATACCGGTCAAATACCATAACCTTTGCCGTCGTCGGGGTAAAAAACAACTAGCATTTGACTTGATACAAGAAATTTATTGTTTTTAATAGTACGAATTTTTAATTTTAATGTTTAGAACAATAAATAATGGTTTAAATGTAACTAGCTGTATTAGCAAATGGAAAATAATGTCTGTAAGTTTGAAAAAAAAGTTATCTAGCAGTGGAGTGATAACACAAATACAAATACCTTACGGTTTATGAAGGAAACCTTTTAATATCCGCTATTTAAAAATAAGTCACAAAGAGAGACACTCTTTTTTTCCCTGGCAAAAGATGATTTTAGTTTTATAGCTTATCTTTGTGTAAGTGTTTTAAATAAAAAATATTATGCGCGAAGACATTAGATCAAGTAAAAAAAATTGTAGCAATTGGCTGATGTACTTACCTATGTCTAGTATTCCATTTACGTATACGATAAATGTAAAAATTATTATGTAATTAATTTAGATTTTATAAGCATCTATCTACTCTATCCTCTATATATTATAAATGCGAAAGTAAGGATGTTTGTTTGTTTGTTACACTTTCACGCTAAAACTAGTGACTGGTTTTTAATTAAAAACTGTACAGCAATATAACTCATACTTCAGAATAACACATGATTTATAATTTGTAAGATATATTAATAAAAAAATTTAAATATTAATTAAATTTGACATTACCATAAATTAATTACAACATAAAACATTTTACGGCCACCTTTTCTGATATACTCATTGAATAATTACGACTTTTATACATTTAAAAAAATAGAAAATCATACATATATTTTACCTTTGTAAAACAATTCTTACCATTATTTCGAGTGTTATAGAAAAGAGATACCTAAGCGAGAGCAATCTTTATCAATCTTTACTTGTAAACCCAGCGAAGCGGGTGGGTATCACTCTAGTATAATATAAAAGTACCTGCTTGTACTTAGATTTAATATTTTTATAGCATAAATTCTTATTTGAATATATTTTCTATGTATATCTATTATCATGTTATAGACTTAGTTATTTGATTTACATTTTCAATCTGAATATCTATTTATGGTATCGTGAATATCTTATAATATTTACCCATATAACGTTATCATACAGCAATATGAAATTGTTCACATGGGAATATGTATGTATGTTATACCATCATTGTTATTACAAAGCTCTTATAAAGATGGGAAATTCTTTTAAAAAATATGTTTCCTCTTCTTGTAGAGAATAGTAGTTATAATGTAGTTCGCACAAGTTGATCTAGACAATTTTATTGGTCTTGGTTTAGTGAAGAGAAGACGGTTGCAGCAGTTATACAACATGTTTTGTTAATTCAACGCCTTCCTAAGTAAACGTTTTACTTTAGCTAATTTGAAACACCTTAGACTATGAACTGATGGTGGGATATGGCCGGTTTTTTAACAGTTTTTAGATGAAAAATGAATTTCGGTAGAAAATCCAAAGCATCAATAAGCCTATTTCTCCATATAAAGTAGTACAATGAATCAAGCAGTAATTATAACTAGTCATAAATAATACTTCTTAAGGGACAAACTTTTATTGTATTAAAAAGTAGAAAACAATTTTTCCTATGAGTCACTCATACAGACTATTTGTAAAAGTTTGAGGTGCTTAATTTAAAATATCAACAATGAATCATAGTGCCCTATACACTCCACCTACACACTTATTTTTCGATCCATTGAAACATATATAAGAACACTCTCTCCATTAAATTACGGTTTTCCTTAAAGCATTTTGAAGTTCATCGCCAATTTTTCGGGTGCGGAACCCTTAACTTGCACATAGCTAAGAACTCTTCCCGTTAAATTTCCTTTCGAACGAAACCAAAAAATTAAAATCGGTTCATTCGCTTGGGTGCTACATTGCCACAGACAGACACACACACAGACACAAACATAGAGCGGTCGAACTTATAACACCCCTTTTTTTAGTTCGGTTGTTAAAAATGGCTATCTCTGAATGGTGCTTGTGAACTTTAAATTATTCTTAAGGTGTCTCGATGAAAATATGAAAAATTCATGATCTAATTAATTTTAATATTTTAAATTTCTATATTATTATTATTTGTTATCAAGTGCCAATTATATCTTCATAAATGTAAACAAAATGAAATGTGTAAATCATTAAATGTGTTATTTAACAACTATATACCTATTCTAGTGAAGGAATGTATACCAGGTATACCTACATTGTTTTTAGAAAACATTTTCGGGTTGAATTATCCTTACGCTCTACATCGTTGCGCTTAAACTTCATCAGGTTCTCTAATGGATTTTATAATTAGTTTTGTTTTAAAGTTTTACCTCTCCAACTTGCTCTCAAATAATACTAACACAAACGCACATATATATAACACATTTATACATAATTCATATAAATTTGTACAACCGAGTGTCTCCTATAAAATACAAAACTAAAGAAAATTTCTAGGATGTTCTAACAATTTATTTCAACTCATCCAAATATGATTAGTTTAAGATAATATTAATTTCAGCAAGCTAGTGATTATCATAAATGCATGGTTGAATCAAATAGGGTAAAGATATTGTATTAAAGATATTCTTAATCCCTGGGATGAGATAAAAACATTAAAAGTAAAAGCAAGTTAAAAATTAGTTTATTGTGTAAGCCCTTGCGTTAATTAGTTTTTTTGATTACATTATATCATATATTATACTTACTAGCCAGTTACTTCATTTGTGCATACTCGATAGTACCTGTAATTAAGAAATGAGTATCCTACAACCCTGGTTTGAAACGCTCGCCATCAAACAATTTAACTTTTCCAACAATATTTGCATTTGCTGCATGTTAAGTGCCTTTAATTCCTTGGCTATTTTCTCTTAGAGCATTTAAAGGTAAACACGTCAATAACAGTTAAGAACAAACTTAGATTTGCTTGAGACTGTTACCATTTATTAACTTTGGTAAGAGCTCCAACAAAAATAGACAAACCTCGACTTAGTTTATTACATTGATTGAGCTATCAGTAAAAACTGAAAAGTAAATTCTCTATTATTAGTAGAGAATTAAGTATTTAGGATTGGATAAATGCTTGAATATCAAAGGATTATTTTGATCAACATTGAAGTGGGGATTCCTAATTACATTTCGTACATAAGTACATCTCATACGATAATTTATTTTGTGTTTCATACATACCAATTGTTTGATTTTATTTTTTACCACTGATTCTAGTTTTTTTATACCATGTATATATGAAATATACATAGTATATTAAGTTTAGTCCCAAGTTTGTAACGCTTAAAAATAAGGATGCTAGGAAAAAAATTTTGTAATAGATGTTCATAAAATCACTTAATTAGTCCATTTCCGGTTGTCCGTCCGTCCGTCCGTCTGTCCGAGCGTCTGTGGACACGATAACTCAAAAACGAAAGAAGATATCGAGCTGAGCTTTTACAGCGTACTCAGGACGTAACAACTGAGGTCAAGTTCGTAAATGAGCATCATAGGTCAATTGGGGCTTGGGTCCGTAGGACCCATCTTGTAAACCGTTAGAGATAGAGCAAAAGTTTAAATGTAAAAAATGTTCCTTATCAAAAATTAAACAACTTTTGTTTGAAACATTTTTTCCTAAACATCACTGTTTACCCGTGAGGGCGCCAATTAGGCGAAAATTTTATAATATGTACTATACTTGATTATCAGTTATGTATGTGTCACATGTTTGTATGTGTAATGTGATAAAGAAATCAACACTGACTATGCATGGTATTTCAACAATTAACTCAGTCAATTGTTTGTTTTCACTTGTTTTTATTAACTACTGTGCCACATTTTTTTTATGTATGTATATACTGTCTTCTCTGAATATTCATATCACATTTTTAGAAATGTTTAATACAAAATTTTTTATATAATTTTTGAACCAATTCACAACATTGTCTGCAAAGTTTTTGCTCCCATTTATAAGTTATTAGCTTCGTACTCGCTCGCTTCGCTGGGCTAAAAAGTAAAGACCACCGTGTTATAGCTCCCTTATTCCCCTTCCATAACATCCGAAATAGGGATAGGGATTCTTTTACATTTTACACAGGTAAAATATATGTACAGAATTCAATTTTTGTTAATGATTTATAATCTTGATTCCTTGAGTGTATCAGAATAGGTGGTCATGAACATATATCTTTATTAATTATAGCTCATGCATGAGCTAAATTATTGTACAGTTTCATTCAAATTCATTTACTAGTTTTTTCGTGAAAGCTTAACAAACAAACAAACAAATAAACACCCTTACTTTCACATAATATATAGGGATACTTTTTTCAACAATTGTGAATTATAAAAGTTTTTTCATGGATTTGTTTTTCATTTTTCTCTGAGTTAATATTAATTTTATTTAATAATTTCTGTGTACTTATCTCCTTGTAATATCGACTCGTTTTGTTCAACTTTCACGTGCCCAACCTGTATTTGATATGTTTCGTTTACAGATTGAACAAGTCATCAAATAATAAGGTTGAATCAAATCATTCTAATATTCGATCCTTTATAATGTTAACACTGTATTATAAAACAAAATCGTCGCATTATCTCTTTCGTCAAGCCAAACAATAAGTAATTATTTATTTATTTTCTATTTATTGAATTTACTCCTACAGTGTTTTCGATAAGGTAGAAAGTCAGTTATTTAACCATAAATTTTTACTGACAATTTTCTAATTATATATAAGTATATTGAAACATTCGGTTTATATCTTTCGCAAACACGTGGGCTGTTTCATAGAATTAACTTCGGCATTGTAGATGGGCGTACGTACATAAGCTATCTCTATCTCTTTATATTATAAAGGCGAAAGTAAGGATGTTTGTTTGTTATGCTTTCACGCTAAAACTAGCGAATGCTTTTAAATGAAACTGTACAGCAATATAGCTCATACTTCAGAATAACACATGAGCTATAATTTATAAAGACATAATGAAAAATAATAAATTTTTTGACAGAAATCTGTAATTTATGGTTCAAATTGATGATTATAGAAGAGCAGGTCTATACTCATCATTTTGAACCATAAATTCAAGTATTCTGTAAAAATTTAAAATAGTCAATATCAAGCATTCATGGCCAACTTTATGGATATATTCAATGAATTATGACTATTTTACATTTAACAAAATTGAAAACTGTGTACATCAGTGAAACGACCGGATATCTGGCTAGTATTCTATATTTAGTTCAAACTACTTTATGCTATCAGATTTCTTTAAAATATTTATGTCAATTTTATGTCAATAATATTGAAAGTGAATCATGCTCAGGTATGTCTACTTCTTAATATGCAGGATTGATTTCAAAACTGTTACAAATTACGTAAATGTCAAAGTATACAAAGAAATTAAAAAAATAGTGACGTCAATAAGGCTATCAGCTTTACCTCTCATTAATTTGTACACTTATTTTCACTGTTTTGTTTTATGTGGTTTTTTTTCACTTGTAAGAATCTATAGGTGACAGGAACGAACAAACTATTTATGAGCATGACTTATCCTTTAAAACAACCTTAGTATCAAAATGTACGGGTAAAAATAAAGAATTAATAAAACGAATGGTCCGAAAAGTAAGTAAAATATGGTTTCATAAAAGTGATATTTAAATTAAATTAAATTAAAACGAAGCCAAGATTTAGGGACGTTTTGGTAACATTGATAACCTTAATAAAAAATTCTGCATTAACTGAATAAAATATTAAATTATAGCAAATACTTTAGAAATTATGCAGATTATGAAAATAACAGGTAACAAAAATAATAAATTATGCAAAATAAATTTTTAATTTATTACATGTGCATAATTTTTAAAATTATACTGTTCCATATTTTATTTTAGGTAAGCCTTTAGGTTAGAATGGTTGGGTTGTACCTGTGTGTTCCTAACTTTTGTAATTTTTTATGCCTACATGAATAATGATAATTTTTTATAAACTTTTATGATATTTCATTCTATTGTTTGATGAAACAACTAAATCAACTATTAAAAAAAAAAATATTTTACTAAAAATTTAATTTTTTGGGTCATTTTAATGTTTTAAATTTATTGCGATCAAATAATGACAGAATTAGTTGATCACTTCTTAAAATATTGATCAGTTATTTACGTGATACATGCTATTCTTTTTTTTTTTTTCATTGTGTATTCAAATTTTCCAATTTTCTTACTGTTCTAATCTATTTGAGCTCCGAAAAGTTTTGTGTAATCTTGCTGTAATTTTCGTTATGAATACCCAATTAGGAAAAATATGGAGTGATGTAAATACAATATCATCGTTTTTCTATAAAGGCAAGGATTTTTTTTGACAATTCGTTTTAAAATTTTATGAACGTCAGCCAGTTGATATTTATCTTTCAATCTAGTTAGGTGCCTACAAGGATGTGTAAATGTATTTTAACGTCTTATATTTCAAAACATTTTCATTCAAATAATTATGAATCGGTTTACTCTCAATTCGAGAGACGGTAATGAAATATATGGATATGTATATAGTAATAGATTTGAAACAATATTTGTCCGATGTTATAATGTTGACAAAAACCGATTGAGACAAAGGGCGCCGTCGTTATATGTTTTGTTAGTAAATAGACTAAAATATATAAAATTGTGAATAGAGATATGTAGTCAGCATTGACGGCGACGCCGGTCTGTTTTTGTAAAAAAACCTCATATACGCAATAAATATACAAAAATATGAAAAGAAACAAATAGTTTCAAGTATTTATAATACCTATATGGCAACTATATTTACTTTTATCGATATGTTAAAAAAAATGCTCGTCGAATTCACGCACTAAATTGAAAATTTGTACTATTTACAGTGTAGTGTTGATGTAAAGTAAATCGACTCTTGGTCTAGCCTTGCCTACTGCAATTGTTTCGCACTTATCAGTTATCGTGAAATTTGTTCGTTTAATTTTTTTCGTAATCAATGCTTTTTAAAGGAATTTTGAGTAAACAATTACGGGTAAAGTTCCTTAAAAAAATTTGTCTTTATAACAAGTTTGGTTATGGCGCAGGACGTTGAGACCATGCCAATTGTCGTTCACTGCTACGGTTGAAACAGGTTTTCGTAAATATGGCGAATGTTATCAGAGTCATATGGAACTATTTCATAATACAAACTTCCTTTAATCAGTGGATCTTTTAACCACTGCAGTGATATTAGAGAAAGTTTATTGAGAATGAAGAGAAGGCATGTCATTTTCTCGAATTGCGTATGAGCTTTTTACTTTTACATATTTGATACTATTTTGGCTACGGTCAAATGACAAAATTCCAGCAAATTTTTTAGAATAAGAGATACTTTAAATTTGTTATTTTAGAATATAGATTGCTGATACGCATAACCATCAATTTATTAAAATCCGAACAAAAATATGTTAATAACAGATCCATGATCCATTGACTCAAAATTAGCTTTAACGAGGTATAAATACCCAGGTGGTGCTACTGTTCGCTGTTTGCTACTGTGAAGCGCTATACATCGTTTACTGTGGGGAGTAATTTTTCGAGATTTAGGATTAATACGAACGAATAGAAATATTCTTAAGTTATGCTTGTTAATGTCGCCCTATTAGCTCAGTTAGTTAAGGCGTACCCAATTCCGTTACGCCTTTCCAACAAAATTAATTTAATTAATAGTTGTGATGGGCTGGAGTAGTGCATGGTATATGCATGAAGGAGGTATACTCAGCCTCTGAAATTGAGGAGGTCATAAATCAAATTATCAGCGGGACGGTGGCAAAACACATATAGTATCACAATGGACTCTATAGCTTAAGTGTGTCCTTCGTGGACAGCCATTCCAACATGTATTTACTAATTTGTGTTCTTAAAATGTACATACTACAATTAAACTGTGAAATCGAAAGCAAAATTATTTCGGTAATGCGAAAGCTACACCTTGTGTCTCATCACAATTGCTTTAAACCATTCAAAGCTAATGGATTTTTTTTCTAAATGAAATTTTCATATTTACATATAAAAATTTAAAAAAAAAATGTATAAACAAAAATATTTTCAGAAAACTTTGTGTTGTAGGTATATGATACAGTTGTTAACGAAAAAAAATTTTACGCTTTAAATTTATTCTATAAAAAAAAAATATTTTTGAAATTGTTTTCTGTTTATATTTTTCGTAAATAAAAGTATTAAAAAAAACATAAAATTTAAAAAAAAAGTTCCTACTGAATAGTTTGGTTTTTTTATTTTATATTTAAAGGTTTATTGTTATATTATATTATTTTTTACTTTATATGTAACGTTTATATACATAAGGGACACTGTTGTACCTTGTATCACAATTTAAATGTAGTTGTTTTTATTAAATATAGCAAGAAATGTGGAATAAGGGCCCGTTGATGGAACCACTACTGTATATCTTAACTGTATATCTTATATGGGTATGGGTACCGGGACACAGGGACATTCCAGGAAATTGTAAAGCCGGCGAGCTTGCCAGAAATGTCACAATGCTGCCGGACACAAACATCAATGAATATTCGGGAGTTCCATTTGCGAACTGCAAGTTGCTCCTCAAAGAGAATATCTTAAAAAAGTCAATCTTAGATGGAAGGAGGAACGTCCTTGTGGTACTACAAGACATATATGGTCTGAGTACAATCGTAGGCGTTCCGATGGTCTTATATCACTTCCAAAGGCCTCTGTTCGCAAAATTTTTGTGGCTATTACAGGAAACTGGTTGGGCGGCAGGCAAGCTGAACGCCTGTGCTTGGCAGTGTATCACGACTACTGCAGGAGCTGTCATATTGGAGAGGAGGCGGAGACAAAGCATCATCTTCTCAGCCCTTGCCATTAGGACATGGACTTACTTGAGCTAGCCTCTCTTTGACGACCTCTCTAGCCTAAAGTCCGTCGACGTCAAAGCTTTCCGGCTGTTCTTAAACAGCTGCAAATGGTTCATGGAGTAGTGGTCGGGCATGGACCAACCCTTTTTCGGTATCACAACGGACCCTATGGTCTTAGTGTATCCCACCCCAGGACAGCCACTCTAACCTAAGCTTACCTCACCCAGTAAGTAAAGTCAAGGTACAATACTCTATCCCATATGTGATATGAAATGTAAATTAATAATGGTATCTATCTATCCTATCGTATACAAATTTATAAACCATTGTATATAATAAAATATATCCTATTTATATAACATGCTTTTGATATTATTATTATTATTATTATTATTTTAAAATATTATTTTATGTTTTTAGGCCAAAGAGCTCCTGAATATAAACAATGATTATATTTATATTTCACAACTTTGTTGTAAACAATAAACATAATTGGTTTATGTATGGTAAATATTATTAAAAATTACAAAAATAATTATAATTAAATGCATTAAATATGATGAAAATAATTATTTATATACGTATCGATTTATTGTTAATTTATAGCTTTTAATGAATTAATTTTAGCAGGACACTAGTAGGCAAGCGGCAAATCCCTTGAAAAACTAAAATGACTGACCAATCACTGAAAATGTGAATTGGACTAAACATGTTTGATTTTTCGTAAACCTTTATGCGAGTGGGCTATTAATTGTTACAAACAAATGAATTTGCTAACTAATAAATAGTTGTTTTTGTATTCGAATTAGTAGGAGATAAAACGGTTAAGGATTAAACGGACAAAATAAAACAATTTTTCACTCATGTAATTTTTAACGTCAAAAAATGGCTAAAAATGGCATCGAATTGAAAAAAATTTTACGGCAAAATTCTCCTCGGATCTTAAGCTTACATTGGCTATTTAAAAGAAAAGGAAATACACATTTTTCTGATCGGAAAATCTAGGTATACAAGTAGCGTTTTTCCGAAAAGATACATTTATAGCTAAGTCAACTTGCATAAATCGAATAAATTAGACGGTTTTTTAAATTATGTAAAGTATTATGAATTTGATATCGTTGTATATGCTGTACATATACAACGCTGTTGTACACGCTGATAACGAATTTTAACTTAAATAAAAGAAAATCTGGGAATATTTGTGAAAAATGGTGAAATTTTTGAAAAAAACGTGAAAATTTTGAAAAAAAGTAATTGGTTATGATTTTCATTTCTACGCACTTTTTCAATGGCTTGCCGCTTACCTATATAGTGCAAATACATACTTTACCATCAACAACATAAACAATGTTAAATATGCAAATTAAAAAACGAACTTTGAACTTCGAGAAAAACGAAAAAAAAATTTATTTTGGAATTTGATGAAACTTGGTGGATGGGGTTATTTGATGAAAAAAGTGTAAAAATCAGGTTAATTTAATGATTGGATGCAGAATTTCTGAGATATCTCAATATTTGGATCATTTTAGTCAGTATCTAAAAAAACTATTCAACCAGTCAACAAAAATGCACTCGATTTTTGTATTCTTTGGGTCAAAATTATCTTATATACTGAGTTTTATTGAAATTAGAGAGAACAAAAACTTTTTTGCAATATTTTTAAGAGGTACGTACCCCTTTGATAATATCGAGAAAAACGTAAAAAAAATTTTGTTTTGGAATTTGATGATACTCGGTCGATGGAGTATTTTTGATCCAAAAATTATTAAAATCAGGTTAAATTAATGATTGGATGCAGAGTTTCTGAGATATCGCAATATTTGAATCGATTTTAGTCCGTATAAATCCGCTTAGTCCGTTTTAGTAGGCATATTTATAGACTGTTTTTTTTAAAGAAATTGTTAAACAAAATCAACAGCCATTCTAAGAGTAATTCCAATTGTTTCAAAACTAACATTCTTCAACCAGCTCGTGAATCAACGGGAAAATGAATCATCGTAGAATACATGACTAAAGAAGCAATTGTTTGGATTTTAAACGATGCTTAATTTAAATCTGTTTTCACAAGTTAAAAAAAGTTAATCAATACTGAAAAATAAACTTTTATGAACCATTCATATTGCTTTGATTGCAGGTCTAGTAAATTACAAATCTATTGTAATCGAATATAGAAACGATATAGATACAAGAGAATGGAACAATACCATATGAGTATGAGGTAGATGTTCTACACAATGCGCCCATATATTTTCTAATCATCAAACCATACTATTCAGTTTACAATCTATTGAATTTAACGACCTAGTTTATTTGATTAGATTATAGTGTAAGTATCGATTTTGTTAGATTTACAAAAATGTTGCAAGACACTTTATAAACACATAATTTCATTCTCAAAATGAGTATTTTATTGTCATGTTAAATTAATACGTATAAGAGTCAATTCAAATATTTCAATTTCATTTAGAATATTTCCAAAAATTTGTCCCAATAAATGATAGCTCTCTAAGTATTCTTTTCATTTCATCTGATGTCCTTGATCATCACTTTGATATTGATTTAAGTAGGAGTGTTATTAGTTTAAAGTGTTTATCTGTGCGTCTATGTGTTTCTCAGTGGCATCGTAGCCCCTAAACGGTCGAACGGACTTGATTGAGAATATTTTATAGCTAAGTTTCCAAAAATCGGTTTACAAGGAATAAATCGCATTTGTCGGGGGTTTTTTAAATTTTGTAAATTTCACTTGTTAAGAGAACTATCTACATTTACCTATTTGACAACGTCAATTTCCTATATTATTTTTAATTAATTATTTATATAGGTTATTTTAGAGATATAAAGGTCATTTAATGGTACCAATACTGAATTACCTCGGTAAGTGTTCTGAAAGATTATCCCTTGGTCTTATTTCCATGACACTACTTAATGACTTTTAGTACAAGATCCGAATTAAGGTCGACCTTCACCTATCTGCTTACCGAATGAAAGTTATTTTTTATGAAATGTAAAATATTTACAAATATCCCTGTTGTGGGTTGCCTTAAAAAATATGGTCCAGACAACTTTTAATAAAAATATCAAAACTGGGAAAGCTTGTAAACATTATTTTTTGACTGATTTTGTGGACAATCATATAGCACCGTATTTGCAATAAAATTATCTTCATTTATATATGCGAGTCAATGAATTAATAGATGAACGTAATTACTATTCACAACCTGTATAAATGCGATTATAGTGAACGAAAAAAGGCAGACAACATAGCTGCTGCATATTCTTTATGGCTTTTACTTTCGAGTAGATCAAAATTCGTAAGATTTGCAAGTCAGTGAAAAATTTCTAAAAATTTTACTCTTGATATTTTCACTAAAAGTAGTCTGGACCACATTTTTTTAGGCAACCCATTGCAGGGATATTTGTTAACATTTTATATTTCATAAAAAATAACTTTCATCCGGTAAACAGATGGGTGAAGGTCGATCCTAATTGGGATCTTAGACTATTTGCATATAATAAAATTAGACAATACTGTATATATGACGTTTTAATTAAAAACACAGTATAATTATATTTTTTAAAAAATTATAAGGTTTCACTTGACAATTTTTTTAAATTAGGAAATAAAAAATAATTTTATGTAAGGTTATAGAACTTTTAAATTGTTTGATGAATAATTAATAGTTCAAAACGAATTTTACTTAGCACAAGACTGCATATAAACATCTCAAAGGCGTTTCTTACATACACCGAGTCTACCTTCCTATATGTATATTTGTTACTGGCAATGTACATAGAAATATAGAACATTTATGTTTTAACAATAAAAAATATAGTTTTATTTAAAAAAATAATTATTCAAGTATATATATTTTTTTTTTCGAAAATATTTATATATTTTATTACTCAATACCATATCGAAGTTGCAGGTGAACAGACATAGCTATTAAAATAAACGGACATTGGTGAATTACAAAAACATTAATAATAAGCCTTTAATATGTAATTACAGTGATTAGCTCTTCTCAGTTATGTCTCAAATATGGTTTCGTATAAATATGCGTTCTATTCACAATACCAATAAGTTTGTTGAAGATTAAAATATATCTAAAGCTGGTACACCCCAGCATTGCACAATACCAAAACGCCTAGTCAGCAATGAGATTAAAAATTTTTTATCAATTTCTTTATTATCAATACCAATATTTTCTCAAAGCTCAAAGTATTGATTTTATATGAATAAGAATATGGAAGTATCTATTTTAATGCATTTTATTTAGTAAAAATTATTTGATAAAGCCACAATATCAATCCTTTATTTTAAAAATTGCTGGACTTCATGACGTGATCTTTTGATTTTGTATAATTATTTAATATATACACTATAATAATTTTATACTTTACCCGTAACATACATACATGTATGGTGTATATGCATTATAAACGACAAATATTATTTAATATTTAAGTTTGCAAAAGAGATGGATAATTATTCATGAGATTTGTAAATGGATTCTGTCTGCAGTCATCACTCAAAACACCTAAAGGAATTATATACAAAGTACTTGTATAGTTTCGTTACATAATATATATATATATATATATATATATATATATATATATATATATATATATATTATATACCCACCTATAATACGCTTTCGTACCGGTACCTACCAACATGGATGATTAATTTTTAATTTGATATCATATTAGGTTTATTGCTATGGTTAATTTGCTCAGATAAATTATTCTGATTAAATAAATAATTATGCTGATTTTAATACTATTTCTAAAATAAACATTTCACAAATAATTGCTCTGTCTAAGATAAGAAAAAAATTGTTAAAGTAAGCCCCCTGTCAGATCAGTTTACAGTCATTTTCTTCGATTGTCTTTTGATCATCGCAAAATATGTTCATTTATTTATTTTTATAGTGGCAATGAATTATCCCTATTAATTTGGAAAGGCTTGGCAATGTTTTTTTGCAATCAATCGAATAAAAATGTCGGACATTTCTTCATTAAAAGACTCTAAGGGTTTTATTTCCTGTTTATATGAAAAAAAAGATGGTATTTTTAAAATATGCATGATCTGGAATAAAATAAGTCTATTTAATATTAAATAAAAAACATTAATTAAAAATTATTTTGTTTCAGATCCACTTTTCGCAATATGGGTAAGTTTACTTGACATACGCTTAAAATAAATAAAATAGCTATTTACGATTCAAATGTGGTAAGAGCACATTATTAACTTACGCCTGCGAAATTTGCACAACGAGAACGTAGCACGAGTTGGACAATCGCAGAAGAACGTTAATAATGCGTTATCACACGTATATCGTACCAAACTTTATCTACGCCACTAGAAAGTGAAAATAAACAAAAATTATTACTTAAAATTTGACAATTAATATTTTAATTAGTCATGACTTATTGAGAAGAATCGAAAATTAAAAAAGTCACTAAAGTAACATAATTCATTGCCGTCCTAGTGCGGGAATGAATTCATTATCACACTAGGGCGCTAAGGAACTTTCTCACGAGCGTAGATAATAATAATTAACGTATTTAAACAAAGGATTTCATTTGATACACACATTTGCCAGGTTGCTGAGTAAGAAGTGGCCCAGTTACCTAGTCATGGCCATTAAAACCTTATGTAACGGACAAAATACTCTACATTTATCGATAATATATTTATGATAACATGCAGTGCATGATATAATCATTAAGATCATATTTCCCTCTCATTATATGCTTCTCGGTATTAAATGCTTTTAACTGGAATTGAACACATGAAATATTTACGTAAAACGAAAGGGGGAGAGGTCAGAAAGCCACTACTACCAAAAAGCACTTTTTTAACATATTTTCCCTAATTGTTCAAGATGAAATAAAGAATTTCTATTACTCACATTTGCAATGAAAATTTAAATTAATTTTTAAATTTAAGGTTCATCATTACCGCTTATATATTATAATCTTGGCAAATACAAGTTTAAATAATATTAAACCCGAATAACAATAAAATGTTTTCTGTATAATAATTATTTTCACTTCTTTATTTCAATTTATAAAACGCAAAATTCTGTTTTTTATTGAAGTAGTTGCGGGTCTTTATACACATTTAAAACAAAGGATATGAATTCAGGATGAAAATAGGTACAATAATGTACACTACTCAACAAAAATATTCCACGTATATGTAATATAGATATAGAAAATAACAATTAGGCCATATTTTTTTAAGAAGAAGAATGCATTTGCATTATGCATTGAGCCAAGTCTTGCTTTAACTTCGAGGCATAAAATAGTTTGAAATGCTTCTGCCACAGTTTTCTAGATATCATTCCGAATCCAACGAGCTAACTAGACTTGATGGACTGTTGAGCACTTGGTAACTAGACTTGTTGGACTGTTGAGCACATGCCTTCAAAAAAGAATGCTTTTAAAAAAGACCAAAAATTAAATAACATTATTGTTATTTTTATTGTTTTGTTTAATCGTAGATTTTTGGAATGTACTGTAGAAAAATATGGAGTTAAAAAGGATTCAGATAGAAACAAATTATATAAAATAAAGGTATGATTGTATTTAAATTGACGACAATGAGCAGAATAATACCTACTACACACAGATAACTATAGACTGTAACTATACAATATACCTACCCCAAACCCTCTTATTCCATATTAAATAAGATGATGCTTGTCTGTGAAAAACATACCATAAACAGTACTAAGTTGCGTTGCCTATCTGCATGCCTCTCTATTCAATTGCGTTCCATTCAAATGTATTTAAATTTAATGTTTTCTTCATTTGCTTGGCACTATTCACTCAATATTTACAAGTATTGTATTTATTATCTTTATTTAAAAATGGTTTATTTTCGTTAAGAGAATTAACAAATGCCTTACAGAATTAACAAATTCTGACCTATATTTTTCTGAAAATTATTACAAACTTTAATTTAAGGCTTTTTAAAAATAATTTATCAGTGATTTTCGACGGAGCAGAATCAGAAAGCGGGATTATATGAGTCGAATTTCGATATCTTTTCATGCTTTTCACTTAATCCATTCCATGAGCAAATTCATATTAGATTCTTGACAACTGGATTGAATCAAAGGCAGCACTCATGTTCCAAATGAATTAAAGTGGAAGATACGTTATAGATTCTATATTACATCGTTATGTAATGATATCCAAAAACGGAAAAACATTATTATTCTTAATTACTTGACCTACGAAGAGAAGTTACACAAATATAATAGATTGTTTATATGCGAAGTAGGAGTAAATCCCTACAATCTTTTACAATAACGAGTTTGACCTAAGGTGATCTGTTTATATTTAAGTTTTTTAAACCTTTCAATTCATTTTGAAAAGTGAAATGGTAAAATAATTAGGTAATTCAAAACAATAATTCAAAAAAAGAAAGTCAACTTAAATATTTCAATTTCAATTTAAATATTTTTTTAAATTTGTCCCAAAAAATAATATCTCTCTAAGTATCCTTTTCATTTCATCTAATGTCCTTGTACGTCACTTTGATATTGATTTAAGAAGGAGTTTAATAAGTTTAAAGTGTTTATCTATGCATCTGTGTGTTTCTCAGTATCATCGTAGCCCCTAAACGGTCGAACCGACTTGATTGAGAAAATTTTATAGCTAAGTTTCCAAATATCAAAGTTTGCAAGGAATATATCGCATTTGTCGGGGGTTTTTTAAATTTTGTAAATTTCACTTGTGATTGTAACAGTAAAAATCTAGATTTGACAAAGAAACTTTTCTTTTTTGTTTATTGAATATGGCTAAACTGTAAAATTATGTTTCTTTGATAGTTTTATAAAAAATTTAAATACATTTTTGCATACCTGGTCTCTTGAAACAATTACCTTATTAGAACATTCCCATCTGATACTGTAATATATGCTTTGATGTACAAATTGAATAAGACATTATTTATGATCTATCGGAAAAACGATAATTTATTGTATTCTTCGTTATAGTATTTAACAGTCCAACAAGTATAAATGGAGAAAAACATCTGTAGTTATCTTGATAAATTTGTATTACGAAACCTTTTTTATTCATAAAAAAACCCGTATTGGGGAATGAAAGAAAATTTTATTAAAGGAACCAATAATTAAATATAAATACAGTGTATTATATGTAGGATATCGTTGTACCCTTCTTTTAAATTAAAATTTATATTGAAAACCATTAAACGAAATTATAGGTTATAAAATATTTAAGTCCTTCATTCGTATCTGTATCTATGTACCAATATATGTTCCTTTAATTTGCTTTTTATTTACTTAAAGAGAGACTCTTTTGAAGCAGAAAATACAAATTTATATATACAACGTGTTCTGTTATTAACTGCAGAAACCTAACTTTTCAAAATAAGCTCATCAAGAGCAACAAAAAAACTCTTTTCCAAATTTCGATCTGAGCCTTAATTTGGGAGCTACAGGTATGACAAAAATTGATAAATTTGATTATTCATTGACTGTCATTGGATAACCAGTAGCCTATGATAATCAGAAGATATTAGTAAATTTTTGTTAAATAATATTCAACTGAGGTAGGGATTTTTAGAAATTATAACATGATTTGATTCGATTATATTATTTTGCAAAAACATTAAATTATTGTACTTAAACAAACAAACTATGTGACAATGGGTGTGGTTTGCTTGTTTACGTCCAATGATAAATTGTTTACTTATAAGTATTATTATTATTTTCTCAGAATAATAGAATAAAAATATTTAAATTATAAAAAGTGGGACAATTTAATAATTTTATACATTTTTTGTTTTTTATTATTCTGAGAAAATAATAATACTTATAAGTAAACAATTTATCATTGGACGTAAACAAGCAAACCACACCCATTGTCACATAGTTTGTTTGTTTAAGTACAATAATTTAATGTTTTTGCAAAATAATATAATCGAATCAAATCATGTTATAATTTCTAAAAATCCCTACCTCAGTTGAATATTATTTAAAAAAAATTTACTAATATCTTCTGATTATCATTGGCTACTGGTTATCGAATGACAGCCAATGAATAATCAAATTTATCAATTTTTGTCATACCTGTAGCTCCCAAATTAAGGCTCAGATCGAAATTTGGAAAAGAGTTTTTTTGTTGCTCTTGATGAGCTTATTTTGAAAAGTTAGGTTTCTGCAGTTAATAACAGAACACGTTGTATATGTATATTTATAGAGAAATTTGAATACCTGGAAACATTCTTTGCAAGTTGGATTAATTTTTATTTTATTCAAAAAATGCAATTTACATTTGATAATTGAAATTAAGTGAATAATTTTTTGTATTAGAGTACAACAAAGTAAAAAGTGAAATGCTTTTTCTTGCGCGTCTAAAACTAATTTTGACACAAAGCTTCCCCATGTATCTCTATCTCTATATATTATAAATGCGAAAGTAAGAATGTTTGTTTGTATGTTACGCTTTCACGCTAAAACTAGCGAATGGTTTTTAATGAAACTGTACAGCAAATTTGAATATTTAAAATTTTTACAGAAATCTGTAATTTATGTTTCAAAATGATGATTAAAGATGGAGCAGATCTATAATCATCATTTTGAACCATAAATTAAAGTATTTTGTAAAAATTCATAGCCAATGTTCATAGCCAACTTTTCTGATATATACTCAATGAATTATGACTATTTTACATTTAACAAAATTGAAAACTGTGCATATCAAGAGAGGCGGAGGCCATAAAGCGGTGTTTTGTACTCTTAAGCCCAGTGAAACAGGCGAGTATCAGGCTAGTATTATATAATTCTCAGGTTTATCCTAAGAACGGTATTTTATAACAGATTGAGGCAAACGAGAAATTTAGTTTTCGGTTATGGACTAAATTGTATACATTTTTGCAAATAACTTGTCAAAAATGTTGTTTTTGTGGGAAAATATCCGTTGAAAACCAATTTACCAATCTGTAGTGAAATAAGACTTTTGTTCGAATAATACAAGCAAGGGTGTGTACCTTTCATCCATACTTTCTTGCACGTAGCCGTATCGAAAATATGAGATTTTCGGGTTTCGATAGAAATTTTTTATTATCTAGAATGCCTTTTGACTATCTTTAACTAGTTCAAGTTATCCGAGCTAGCTTTAAAAAATTCCTTCTATTACTAAATACAGTAGAATAAAAAACATATAATAAAAAATCATTTTGATTATATGTTAAAATCTATAAAAGGAACACAATAATACATTTTTTGTATTGTCTATGTTTATATATGTCATTAGAATGAAAATAAACATTCCATCAAAATTGCCAAGTTTCTCTACCGTAAAAACTTTTTACATCAGATTAAATAGCCAACTTTTAGAGATGAAAAACTATTATTAATTATTGAAAAGTTTGGCGTCGGAGGACGTAATTTTTTTTATTAATAATGTGTGGCGTCAACCCATACATTATTAACGAAATTTGGCTAAGAGCCATATAAGATATCCTTGTTATTATTTTTATTATTTTCACACAAAATTTAATGAATGTTGGTTTGTTTGGTTTTTTTATATTTTGATTGATCTTGTCCATTTTATTCCACATTGGCTTTGTATTATTTAAAATTTCTGTGGTAATATAATGGTAATGATGGAAATTTAAAACTGGTTACCTTAATATTTCAGAATAATTGTAATCGATTTTAGTCCGTATCTCAAAAACTATTGGAGCAGTCATCAAATGCATCCGACACGAATGATTGGATGCAGAGTTTCTGAGATATCGCAATATTTGGATCGATTTTGGTGCGTATCTCAAGAACTATTTGACCGTTCAACAAATGCACCCGATTTTTGTACTTTTTGGGTCAAAATTACCTTATATACTGAGTTTTATCGAAATTGGAGAGTAAAAAAAATTCTAGATTTTTTGTAATTTTTTTAAGGGGTACGTACCCCTTTGAAAAAATCGGTAAAAAAATTTTGTTTTGGAATTTGATAAAACTCGGTGGATGGGGCTATTTTGATCCAAAAGTATAAAAATCCGGTTAATTTAATGATTGAATGCAGAGTTTTTGAGATATCGCTATATTTTTATCGATTTTTGTCCGTACCTCAAAAATTATTCGACCAGTCATCAAATGTACCCAATTTTTTCACTTTTTGGGTCAAAATTGCCTTATATACTGAGTTTTATTGAAATTCAAAATGCAAAACTTCATTTTCAAAAAAGTTCCCCTCCAAAAAATTAAAATCCCTAAAATTGTGAACAAAAGGGAGGATACGCGAGGGCTATAAAGTGATAGTCTTTGTTTATAAAGGATAAATTACCCTGCAAAGCGGGCGGGTATCTGATAGTTTATTATACATTGTCATAGTTCGAGTTTTCTTATTTAGCTAGTTTTACAAAAACTATAAGCTTTTAGGTAAGCCAATAAATTAAAATAATTAATTGTTGGAACATTAAGTGAATAATTTATAATGAATAAAAAAAAATCAAGAAAACCTTCACTGTAAGCTAAAATAATATACTTCATTTAATCAAAATGTAACAAAAATATGTTAATGACATAATATAAGGATATGGAACGTTCTACGTCGATTTTTCATCGACCAAACAAAGGAAAAAAAACAGTAATTACTTTCACACCAAAGATATTTATTTCATCGATAGATATTATTATTCATTTAAGACAATAATACTATGTGGGTGCTATAGTAGATGACTGCTATATCTAGGTAGCTGCTGTGTATTCAAGTATAATAAAATGCAATAGAATCAACCCATATCTCAAACAATTTCCGTTTAACGGATCATTTAGTTAAAGGTATCTCGTTTAATGTTATTTTTTCACATCGATTTATTTATGCTCACCTACACGATTTATATTAACGCAGAAACTCTAAATAACAAAAAAATATACACAAGCACACACATCAGTTCTTGGAAATTCGTATATTCCGATAATGACTATATTTTTTTCTTTTTCTATAAACAAAGAATAAAAAAAGATAGTCACGAGGACTGTCGAAAAAACTTAAAACTTTGGAATAACTGTGTTTTATTTTTTAAACTTTTTAAATTCATTTCATAATTTTTAAAATAGAAATTATTAAAGTGTGTATAAAAAAATTATATTAATTATTATAATAAATACATCAAAACTAGCAATTTAAAAAGAAAGTTAAAATCAGATGATTTGCTTGAAGTGTCGACCTGTGGAACTTTTTCAGAAAAATTTGTTTTTCTCAAAATAGAGGTAGATTGTACCAGGCTTAAACATTTTTTTTATGATCATCAGTTACATATTTTTCCATAATTTTAACTCAATTACTTTTTCGAAAACCTATCAGAGAAAGTTGAAAGTATGAGGTTACGGCGGTTTTCTTCAGGTTCTGAGGTTATTTTGCTATGTTCAGGATTCGATAGAAAACAGAGTCGATGCAAATTTATAACCAATAATTATTTTGTTAATTCGCCTCAATCCGATCAATAGAAGCAGAGATATGCAAGAAAATGTCACCAAAGAAAATAATGTAGAAATCAATTATCCCAAGGAGCGTTCAGAAGGTCGCGTGAATCATTCCGGCACCAGAAAACTCCTTGTCTGTATTTTTTACAACATAAGAATTCTATTAAAAAAATAGCCTTCTCCCAAAATATTCCGCATTCATTATAAAATTCGAAAGATTTATGAAATGTGGAGCAAAAAATATATAATAATTTTAATTCTGATGCAAACCTGAACCATACTTTTCAATCAAGGACAAACATTCCCTCCTTGATTCCCCCCTTTGTTTTTTGATTTTATCCTGATAGAATTAGGTAGGGCCTTTTTAAATAAAACAATACTAATTCAATGTTAAGATTATTTATTAATGCGTGTATCCGCACGTTACCATTACTCAATCAGAAGTGTAGTATAGTACTCTTGTATTAACCAGAGCAGTGGTCATAACATCACATGACCTCCCCACTACTCATAGAGTAAGACGGTTAGTCGTTATTTCTAACACTCCCTCCCGACTAGCCGTCCTCCATCATTCTTACAACAAATCATACAAAATATAATTTCTTAACATATAAAATTACATATCTTTAACAATTAGAATAATAATGATTTTTTAATTAATATTAGATGGCAATCCGGTGTGTCGTTAAGCTTATTTTCCTGAAACATAACAATTAGATATTTAACATTGATCTATTTTAGTATTCATTAACTTATCAGTCAAATATTTATGTAGATCAAACGCTAAGGGTTTTGTGAATATATCAGCAATCTGATTCTTAGACGGGATCCATTCAACATCAACGAAGTTTCGCGTTACACATTCTTTTACAAAGTGTTCTCGTACCTCTGTCATATGTCTTAATTTATTACTACCGTTAGTTTTCGCACACGACGCGGCAGCTTTATTATCACACCATAATTTTATAGGATAAAATACTCTGTTTAAAATTAATTTAATTGAATTACTTATAGCTATTAATTCCTGACATGCTTCACTCATTGCTACATACTCTGCTTGACATGTAGACAGTGCTACATATGGCTGTTTATGAGTTCGCCAAGTGATTGTATCACCGAACAATTTTATTACGTACCCACAAGTTGTTCGAGATCCTTTACAATCTGCTAAACTTGCATCAGAGTATGCCTGCATATCATTTCGCTCACCAGTGTATCTCAATCCTAAGGTTCTGGTTCCTTTCAGATATCTGAAAACTCTTTCAACCATACGCCAATCACTTTCAGTTGGATTGATTTGGTGTCTACTTAATACATTAACCGCATATGATATATCTGGTCGAGTTGCCCCGGCCAAATATAGCAAACTACCTATCGCTTCTCTGTAAGGAACATTTTTAATAGTTTCAGTTGTAACTAACGAATCATCATTTATATCTTCTTCTCTCAGCTTTCTTTCTCTATTAATTACCTGATTAGTAACCATAGGCGTTCTCTGTGGACTCATATCATTAAAATTAAATTTTTCTAAAATTCTACTTATATATTTTTCCTGACTAAAAATGATTTCTCGACTTTGTCTATCTCGATGTATTGAAATTCCCAGAAATTCTTTTGGTTCACCTAAGTCACTCATCTCAAATTCCTTTTTAAGTCTTATTTTTACCTCTGTTAATTTAGATTTGTCATTAGAAGCTAAGATAATATCATCTACATACAATATCAAAATAAGAAGTTTTTCATTTTCTCTCCAAATAAATAAACAAGGTTCACTCTCATGATTTTTCAATCCTACAGTCAGAGCCACTTCAGTAAATTTTTTATTCCATTTTTTAGGACTTATCCGTAAACCATACAGAGCTCGTTCTAATTTACACACCGTAGTTTCCCTAATTTCTTGTGTAACATTGACACCTTCTGGAATTTCCATATAAATTTCCTCATCTATAATGCCATTTAAAAAAGCAGTTTTTACATCAAGATAACAAGTCTCTAAATCATACTTATTAATTATAGCAAACGCAGACCTAATTAATGGTAGACGAGATACAGGGGCATAGGTTTCTCTGAGATCATAATTGTTATTGTCTTTAAAACCTCGAATCACTAAACGCGCTTTGTATTTAATTTGATTATTATTTTCAATTTTCTTTTTAAAAACCCACCTAGAGTCTATGATATTTAATCTTTTACCGTTTTTCATTGCGGTAGGTCGGTCAACTAATGTCCATACGTTATTTTTATCCATAGAATTAAGTTCGTCTTTTACAGCGTTTTGCCAAAATTTCCATTCTTCTGATTCCATCGCATCTCTAAAAGATATTGGGTCTTGTTGAATACCCGCTAACATTGCATGATAAATTTTATCCTGAGTTTCGTTCATCTCACAATCTATTCTTTCATCAAAAACTAGGTTAGCATTAATTTTATCGTTTTCATCGATAATTTCAGAAAAACTACTGTCTTTAATTAATTTCTCGTTATTAATTTCCGCATCTGTTACACAATCTTGTTGTTTCTTTGGTCGTCCTCTTTTCCTTTTCTTCTCTCCCTCCGGTTTTAATAATTCTAACTCATCTCTATTAAATTCAACAAACCACTTCTCTTTGCTAACAGATGATTCTTCAACTGGCCAATCTTTCACACTATCTTTATCATACTTATCACCATACACCAGTTTTTCATTAAAACGAGCATCTCTACTCTCATAAAACTTTCCTTCTTCTGGTTTCAGGAACTGATAACCAGTAGGTGTATATCCTACCAAAATTACGCGTCTCCCTTCGAATCTAAACTTTGGACCAGTTTTCCTTTGTACTTTAATATATGCTACGCAACCGAAACGTCTCAACTGATTAATATCAAAATTGTGATTCGGTGCAAACCTTTGTAAAGGTGTTATCATGTCGTTAGACTTGTGAGGTGTTCGGTTGTAAGCATATACAGCAGCACTTAAAGCAAGATCCCACATATTTTCAGGTAATTTCGCATCATACATGTAGGCTCTTACTTTCTTTTGTATTGTTTGATTGAACCTTTCTGCTACACCATTGTGTTCAGGTGTGTCAGGACTCGCTAATTGTTGTTCTGCACCCAGAGCTTTTAATACTTCAAGCGTATATCCCCCTGTATACTCGGTACCTTGATCTGTACGCAAATAACATACTTTCGCGTCTCTACCTAACAAATTTCGTGCGCTTCTTACAAATGCCTCGAAACAGTGACCTGTTTCACTTTTCGCTTTCATTGGATATGCCATTGCTAATCTAGAATAATCGTCTATGAAAACTGAAATAAATTTATACCCTTTTGGATGAGATATTGGACTTATAGGCCCCATATTATCAGAGTGAATTATTTGAAGAGGTTCAGTTGCCCGTCGACGCGTTGAGTTGAATGGTCTTTTATTAAATTTCGCAACCATACATACTTCACAATCTAAAATAGTATCATCGAAAACCGCAGTTCTAAGATCTGCATTTTCTGGAAATTTACTTTGAAAGGCTTTTAAATAACTAATAGACGCGTGACCCAACCTTACATGCCAAAGCATAGCTTTCTTATTTTTAGCAAAACTTTTATAGTTTTCATTGAATGGAGACTCTTTCTCTGATAGTTCAACAATAGGTAATTCATCTATATCATGAAATTTTCTATCCCATATAGACGTGTCAAAATTTGAATTTTCATAAACAAATTTTCTTTCACTTTCTACTACGGATTCTAATTTTTCAGATTCTACAATCAAGTCATCATTATCTATATGTAACCTCTTTACTGGTAACTCGTCTCTTGCATTATCATTACATTGATTATCTCCACTAAAATCAACATTATTTTTATTCTCATCTCGTACCTGTTCACCTGCGTTTGAATTTTCACTCTTCTCCAAAAGTTCTTTCGCAGTCACACTTCTCGTTTTATATCTTATTTCATTACAACCGTCCGATCCATCTGAAGTTAAATTTGCAATTATTTTTCTACTTATAACACTATTTTTATCAGTATTCTGACTATTATTAATTTCAAACTCTATAATCCAATAAGGTTTGTTATAAACTCCAGTGATAAATGATTCATTTGAGACAGGATCAAAAATATCAATTTCTTTATTATCTAGATAAATACTAAGTCCCATCTCTGCAAATTTTCTAAGCGATAGTAGATTTTCTGACAAAGCTTCTGCATATATAACATTTTCTATTTCAATCAATTTATTATTATTTAATAAAAACTCAACTTTACCCGCTCCCTCCGTTTTCAAATCTGCGGATTCATTTTTATTAGCGCATCTAATTTTACCGTGATCTGATTCATCAAAAGATTTAAATATTATCTTACTATTGGTTAAGTGTTCTGTTGCACCCGAATCAGCAAGAAATCTCGTAAATATTCTACTTTGTTCAGAAATGTCTTTAAAATTGCAATTGTTATCATCAAGATCGGATTGTTGTAAATAATACTGACTATGATTAACTGGAAGATTATCAAAAGACATCTTACCTTTATTTTGTTTAGTTTCAGTTAAATTCGCACCTACATCTTTCTCCTTTCCCTTCTGTTGAGATCTTTTATCATTGTTTCTGAAATTTTTATAACCTCCTCTTCCTCGATTAGGTTTGAATCTTTTTGCATCTCCGCCTCTCGCATTATTATTCTTCCGTTTCCAATTTTGTCTTCCAGTATTCTGGTAGACTCTCGATCCTCTAAAAGTGTTAGAACGTCCTCTGGTGGAACCACGGCTACATCCTCTACCTCTTTCACTATGTGATTGTTTTAATTTTTGCAAAGGACAGTCAGCTGCTTTGTGACTGGTCACTTGCCCACATCCATAACACTTTTTCAGCCCTGTTCCTTTCCATGGACAATTCCTTGCTATATGACCTAGATCATCACACTCGAAACATCTGTCCAAGCAATCTTGTCCTTGATGAGCTTGCATTGCAGTTCCTGCGGACTCAGACGCTGTTGCATGATTTTTATTAGCTTCTGCTTGTAATATAAAGAGTTTTAACTTTTCATAACCAAGCCCTTGACCAGTTGTAGACATTGTCATGAATTCAACTGACTGAACATCAGGAACGGTGGTCATAATAGCACTATAAAAAGCATCTTTCTTTTCAAGTTCTGACAGTGGCTTAACCCCGGACAAATTTTCGTAATTCCTCACGATTTCTTCAAATTTTTCAATGAAATCTGACGCTTTTTCTTTATTCGGATAATATTGTATACTATGTAATAGTCTTCTGAGTGTACTCGAAGAATTATTACACTCCGTTTTCTTAAGATCTTTAACAGTATTTAAAAGATCTACCGGATCTTTAATTCCAATAACTTGAGAATGATATTTCTGATCTAAATGATTAATTAAAATGTCTCGAACTTTGAATTTATGTTTTTCAATAATATCATTATCAAGGTCTCTACGGGGAGAAACAGTCGGATCAATTACATACAATAATTCATGAGCTCTTAATTCCGATGTAAAAAGATCATAGAAATGTTCAAATTTGGTATTTGATGTAAGTTTATAATCACGCTTCATACCCGCGTCTTTACTAATGATCTCTACTTTCAATGTTTCTTTAATTTTATTTGCCAAACTGTCAGAATTTTGAGATTCACTAACACTTCTATCTACTTTTAATTTTTTAAATTCTTGCTGTACTAATTTAGATACCTGATTTTTTAATTCACCAATTTCAGTACTAGAAGTACCACCGTCCGATCTGCTCTCATCTCTATCAACTAATTTTTGATAATGCTCATGCATTTTACTGCATACATTATTCACATCTCTTATTTGCTTACGGATCTCATTATTTTTATCTTCAAGGGTTTTAGTTTGCTTAACAAAAACCTCTTTTTGTTTATTGAACTCGTCAATAATCAAACTCTGAATTTTTTCCATTTTAGCAACAGCTGCCTGAGCACCCAACAGAGAAACTTGGCATTGCTTCATCATATTGGTAGAGGATTCACAAAATTGTCTCACCAGAGACAACACTTCGTCTTTACTAGTGTTACTGTCCGCAATTTGCGAAGCAGTACTACGTGGCGCTGCCATTTCATCACTTTTTGCAACTGTATTAGAAACGGAAAATTGTTTTGATGCAATTTTATAATTAAAATCAATTGATTCTATAATTTTAATTGATGGCAAAGATTTACCTCCTTGGGATAAGTCTGTTTTGTCTAACGAGGAACCTTCCTTGTCGCATCTCTTTTTATCGCATCTCTCACCCTTCTCCTCATCTCCACTCTCAATCACATCACTTAATAAAGCCTCCTCATCTGCCTGAGACACAGAATTTAGGTCATCATCTCCTGGTAAGACTACCCAAGGACCCTCTCCTTCCTGTTTCTCAATCCACTCAGTAGCGGCTCTCCACTCATCCTCGTTCATATTGCTTTTATCTGTTAAACGAATTAATTGTTAATTAATAATATTCATAAACCAGGAGCTATGCCTTAAGCCTGGTTGACTGAACAACAAGTATGGCCAGGTTAAAGCAAGCAGCAATACATATAATCCGAACACAAGATCATACGTACAACTACTTCTGTAATTCAAGAAGTAAATGAATGCACAGCATCCATCACTAAGCATGAATCACAAAATAAACCTTGTATTTTTATTTCGAATTTACAAGTTAATGACCGTTCATTATTGTTAACATAAAATTTTTAATTAAATGAACTTGATACAAAAAATAGGTTGTTGTTACGATCTGATGCCAATATTGAAACGAAAAAAAGGTATCTAATTATTGAAACGTAGCGATTGCTGCCAATATTGATACAATGAGAAAATTTGTTTTAAAAATTGTAACGAGATTTATAGTTAGTTGATATTGGAACGTTATATTAGCGTGAAATGAACAAGTACTAATAAGAATGGTTGTTAACCGAGATATTCTCTCGAACTAGATTATTCTAGCCACGAGTTAACCGTACTCAATCTCATATATGTAACAAGTTCAATTCATTCATAAATGTTTACGTGGAAGCGTGAAAATTAATTAATCTGAAATGTAAATCTGAATTAAGAGAAAATAATGAAATCAGTATTTAAATTTTTAATAAATTTGAGTTTTATTCTTTGCTAATAAAAAAGATTAAATTCAATTTCGCAACCAATATTCTTTCACAATAATTCCAAAAAAAAAATAGTCTATACAAAAGCAAATAACAGAATTATATCTACAAGTGACTTGATTCGACAAATTGCCTACCGCATTCAACAAGTTCAATAATAATTAAGTAAAAAAAAAGAACAATAATATTACAATGAATGCATACCACAATTTGTCAAACCAAGCGACCGTTTTAGTTTATACAAAATGATATAGTCCCTATAAAGGAGAGTTAATCATATTTTAAAAGGATTAAAAAAATAATCCTAAGTTTACTTAATAAACTCTATAAAATATTAAATATTAATGACATAGTCAAAAATACAAAATGATATCGTCTCTATAAAGAGAGTTAACCATATATTAAATGGATTAGAAGAATCCAAAAGTTTATTTAATAAACTTTAAAAAAAAATAAATACATATTAATGACACCGTCAAATAATATAAAATGATATCGTCTCTATAAAGAGAGTTAACCATATATTAAATGGATTAGAAGAATCCAAAAGTTTATTTAATAAACTTTAAAAAAAAATAATAAATATATAAATGACATAGTCTAAAAATAATGAGTTAGTCATATCTAAAAGAAACAAAATGTTTCAAAAAAAATTAGCAAGGATGATTTATGCAACAACAAAAAAATAATTAGTTACAAATTTCTCATTTAGAAAAAATAATATAACAACAAAAGGTTCATGTTAAACTATATTCTGGAGTGTTAAATTCATCACACACCAAGAATACATGAACTTCCCAAAAAAGTTACATAAATCATTCCAATACTATATAAAATAACATTTTTATATCCTCTATCTAAATTGCTTACAATTCAATAAAATAATCTTAATTGATGGTCATTTAGCACTTAGATTGATTTAAAAGAACAAATATCAAACTTATTAAAGAAGTAAGATAAAGTTCAAAATGAAATTAAAATATTTAAAGTTTTTTTTTTTTGAATATCTCACCAGAACATTTTGAATTTGAATGTTAAATTAAATGAAGTTTATTCATATCCTTGTTGTTCGAAGAAAGATGTATATATAGTTTCCTTTATTCCATGTTGTTGATTTTTTTGGTACTGCTTACTACTCTGCCTTGACTGTATATAGCGTCTAGCTTATATACATGAATTTAAATAGCTGTCTCTATAATTTATATGTTAGCTATGTATACATCTTTCCTTGTCCAACAATTATTTGTTTTTTTTCTTTTTATGAAAAATTCATACATATAAAAATATTGTAAGTATTATTAATATTTCAGAAATTAAAAAAGAAAATAGAAATTATTAATATTTTTCATAACGTATCATTATAAGGATTTTTTTAAGAAAATTAATTTAACTTATATATATTTATCTGACATCTGTGCATCGGTAAAGTAATTATTCAACTAATGATTGGAGTCTTAGCTAAAAGTGTTTTTTATTGTGTTTCACTCACCACCTCTAAAAAAAGTTCATCTTATAGCACTTCAGCACGTTTCAAGTGTGTGACATGTGTTCTAGTTAATTCGTTAGTTTTTGGATCAATTAATTCTACACTAACTGGAGTTGTAAAACGGATGATTCTTTTAACATCGCTGAATCGAGGTGAAAATTTTCTGTCTTCGTCGATGTTTGATGCTGTAGGTGGTAGTCTAACCCGTACAAGTTGATTAACGTGGAATTTAACATCAGTTGGAGCTTGATGTTGTCGTGCTTTTCGCATTACAGTAGCTTTATGCAGTGCCTGCTGGACCATATCCACACTAGGAGGTTTTTCCATAGCCAAAATATCGGTGGTATTAAGTAATAAATCCAATGGTTGATTCCAAGTTCGCCCCAAAAAAACTGTTGCTGGCGAAGCTTTAATAATTGAGTGATATGTCGAATTGTAATTGAATATTATAAATGGCAATATTTTATTCCAGTCCTTATGTTTCATTTGGTATTGTTTGATTACGCAGGTTAAATTTATTTTTATATTCCTGTTTATTCTTTCTGTGATATTCCCTTGAGGACGGTAAGGCGAGGTATATCCAATGCGAATTCCATTTAATAATAAAAATTGTGTATATTTATTAGACTTGAAGCTTTTAGCATTATCGCTAATTAAAACTTTTGGAAATCCAAATACCATGAATAGTTGATGTAAAATTTTAATTACCACTGCTGACGTTGCTTTCCTAGTGGGGTAGGCCCAACAAAACTTGCTATAAGCATCTGTAATAACAAAAATATATTTGAAGCCATTATCTGCAGAAGGTATTAGGGGTCCAATAAAGTCTACGTATAATTTATTGTACACATTTTTTTCACTAATTGATGCATCAGGTGCTGAGATTTTATAGTTAATAGGTTTACAGGTAGCACAAACACTACACTTTTTAACATAATCTACAGTTTTTTTATATAAGTCAGGATATGAAAAACGTTTGGCGATTTCACGATAGGTTTTCGTGACGCCTGAATGACATCCAAATACTGAGGAATGAAAGTAATCTAATACATAGTCCAATAAAGAATCTGTGAGAACAATACGTTTATTTCTATTGCGCCCAACAAAACGAACTAATAAGCCATCGCGAATTGCAAAATTTTGTACATTTGAACCTGATTTAATTAATTGGTAAATGTGTCTACAATCTGGAGAAGCTTTTTGTTCCTTTTTTATAGATAAAAAACCTTTGGGGTCAGTTAATATCTGATTAAGAAGTGTAATTGGTTCTATGTTTTTTGATTGAATATTTTCCTCAATATTTGTTTCATTTTCACAAAATAATCTACTTAAACAATCGGCTACTACATTTTCTGTGCCTCTAATATGTTCTGTTGTAAAATTAAATTTCGAGATAGTTAATAACCATCTGGAAAGTTTATTAAAACGTTGTGGTGTATTAAATAAATACACCAAAGCGTTGCAATCAGTACGTAATATAAATTTTCGATCTAAAAGGTAGTCTTTAAATGTATTTAATGCATGTAAAACAGCCAATAATTCCAGTTGGTATACTGGGTATTTTGATTCTGCTGGATTAAGTTTTCGCGAACAGTATTCAATTGGATGTAGTTTGTTTTCAAATTTTTGCATTAGACAAGCACCTACACCTATAGAACTTGCATCTGTAGTTACTATGAAAGGATGTTTGTCATCAAAAATAGGAAATCGTAAAATTGGTGCCGTAGTGAGCACTGTTTTAAGTTTATTAATAGCATCCACATGTGTTTGCGTTATAATGAATTTAGCATCTTTCTTTTTTAAGGCATTTAAAGGTGCCACTATAGTACTAAAATTCTGTATATATCTAGCGAAGAAGGCTGCCATTCCAAGAAATGATTGTAATTCCTTAAGGTTTTTAGGAATAGGCATAGTTCTAATTGCTTCTACTTTTTCAGGATTAGGTATCCTACCTTCGGAAGAAATTACGTGTCCTAAGATTTTCAAACGTTGCATAAAAAATTTTGCTTTATTAGGATTAATAGTTAGATTAAGTTTTTTAAAACGCGCTAGTACTATTTGTAAATGTTTATGATGTTCTTGAATATTCTCCGAAAAAATAATAATATCATCATAATAGATTACCATAATTTTATTTATTAAGTCCGCAAATTCTTTTAGTAAGAGCCTACAAAGGGCTTGACTTGAAATACTGAGACCATACGGAATAACATTAAAGATAAATTGACCAAATTGTGTTATGATAGCCGTATAAGGTTTGCTGCTATCATCCAATGGCACCTGGTAGAATGCATTTGACATATCAATTAAGCTATAAACTGTGGCGTTTCCTAAGTTTGAAAATATATGATTAATTGATACATTACTTATTGGGTCAAAAACAATCTTTTTGTTCAAGAAACGATAGTCGGATACCATTCTAAATTCATTATTAGTTTTTTTTTTTACAAAAAATACCGGACTTGCCCAAGGAGATTGCGCTGGTTTAAGAATATTTAGATTTACCAGTTCATTAATATGATTTTTAAGTAATATTTCTTTATCTGGTGGTAGATAATACGGAGTCTTATGAATTGGTTCCTTGTCTTTAATAAATATAGTGTATTCAAAATTACGCGCACGTCCCGGTGTTTTTGTTAAAACTATTTTATATTTATTTAATAATGCATTTAATTTATCTTGATTTAATTTATCTAAATTTATTTGAATTTCGCATATTGTATTAAAGGTAATTTTAGGTTCAGTATCAATGAATGGAATATTAAGATAATTAAAGTGATGAAATGATAATGAATTACTATTGAAATTCAATAAAATTCCACACTTATGTAGTGTTGGTATACCCAAAAGAATATCATATGGTAATGAATCAATGATGTAAAAATCTTGTTTCCAAGTTAGATGATCAATTTTAAAAGATAAATTAATTTTATTATGTATTTTTAAACTATTAGATCCTGGCAAAGATGCTGTTAAGGGTGAATTTATAATTTTAATTGCGAAAATTTTTTTAATTTTATTGTAGGCCTTTTTTGTAATAGCATTAATTGAACTACCTGAGTCTACTAATGCATGAAATTTAAAGTTACCGATGTTAATGTTTATAACAGGCAAATGTTTGGTGAGATTTACTAGTTTTTTGAAATGTCAGATTCGGAATTGTGAATATCAGCTTGGGTAGTGATATTATTTACAAAAGGGTTAGTATTTTCAGTTTTTACTTTTTGATTTTTTAGTAAAGAACAAAATTTAATTGTATGCCCTGATTTTTTACAGTGAGTACAGTTATACTGACTTTTATACTTTAGTTTATCACCATTATTGGTGTTTAATTTTTGTGTGTTTTGTTGATTTGAAATAGAATTATGTAAATTTGATTTTTGATTTTTATAAAACTTCGATCTAGCTGTGATTTCAGAAATTTTTCTTCCTAACTCATTCAACTTTACTATTGAATCGGGTGGATCCATTAATTTTATTAATTCAAATGTTTGGGCGTTTACATGTGCAAAGATTATATTAATTATACTAGAATCAGTAGATTCAGGTTGTAAAAGTTTTGCGTATTTTGTAATATCAGTAATAAATGATGAGAAGGTTTCATCATCTTTTTGTCGTCTGTTAACAAAACGATCTTTTGCTATTGTTAATTGAGAAGTTGATAAATAGTTTTCAATTAAATCTTTTTTTATAAAGTTCCAAGTTCTTGCTTGTTCTAAATAATTTGCCCAAAAATCTTTTGCATTTTTATGTATTTTAGTAAATAAAAATTTTAAAAGAAAATGTTCTGAAACGAGATTTAATTTTGCTAGATTGTCCGTTTCAAGAGTGAAGCTAACTATACTATCAGGGTAGAATAAGTTTAATACTGGTATGTCTTTGGTAATTATGTTTAAGTCAATTTTTTGAAATTTGTCATCTATAGAATTTTTTAAAGTAATTTTGGTACTTAGCTCCGAAATTTGATTGGTGTTATGCAGTGTTGCTTCGGAAATTTGATTTAATACCACATTGGTTTCCTGGATCAAATTTGAGGTTCCTTCCAATTGGGCTCCTAAATTTGTCCATAATTCATCCAAAGTTTCTTTGTCCATTGTGATTTTAAATAGTTGTTTGAATCTATAATGAATGTCCCTTTGTTCTTCAGGAGAAAATCCATAAAATTCCTCAACACTATTATCTGAATCTGAGTTCATAAATCTGTGAACAATAGTCTAAATACCCTGTTAAGATTTAAGAAAATTATGAAAGAAAATGTTACGAATTTCAGAGGTGTAAATCTTGTTTTGTCTGCTACCAATATTGATACAAAAAAAAAAGTTGTTGTTACGATCTGATGCCAATATTGAAACGAAAAAAAGGTATCTAATTATTGAAACGTAGCGATTGCTGCCAATATTGATACAATGAGAAAATTTGTTTTAAAAATTGTAACGAGATTTATAGTTAGTTGATATTGGAACGTTATATTAGCGTGAAATGAACAAGTACTAATAAGAATGGTTGTTAACCGAGATATTCTCTCGAACTAGATTATTCTAGCCACGAGTTAACCGTACTCAATCTCATATATGTAACAAGTTCAATTCATTCATAAATGTTTACGTGGAAGCGTGAAAATTAATTAATCTGAAATGTAAATCTGAATTAAGAGAAAATAATGAAATCAGTATTTAAATTTTTAATAAATTTGAGTTTTATTCTTTGCTAATAAAAAAGATTAAATTCAATTTCGCAACCAATATTCTTTCACAATAATTCCAAAAAAAAAATAGTCTATACAAAAGCAAATAACAGAATTATATCTACAAGTGACTTGATTCGACAAATTGCCTACCGCATTCAACAAGTTCAATAATAATTAAGTAAAAAAAAAGAACAATAATATTACAATGAATGCATACCACAATTTGTCAAACCAAGCGACCGTTTTAGTTTATACAAAATGATATAGTCCCTATAAAGGAGAGTTAATCATATTTTAAAAGGATTAAAAAAATAATCCTAAGTTTACTTAATAAACTCTATAAAATATTAAATATTAATGACATAGTCAAAAATACAAAATGATATCGTCTCTATAAAGAGAGTTAACCATATATTAAATGGATTAGAAGAATCCAAAAGTTTATTTAATAAACTTTAAAAAAAAATAAATACATATTAATGACACCGTCAAATAATATAAAATGATATCGTCTCTATAAAGAGAGTTAACCATATATTAAATGGATTAGAAGAATCCAAAAGTTTATTTAATAAACTTTAAAAAAAAATAATAAATATATAAATGACATAGTCTAAAAATAATGAGTTAGTCATATCTAAAAGAAACAAAATGTTTCAAAAAAAATTAGCAAGGATGATTTATGCAACAACAAAAAAATAATTAGTTACAAATTTCTCATTTAGAAAAAATAATATAACAACAAAAGGTTCATGTTAAACTATATTCTGGAGTGTTAAATTCATCACACACCAAGAATACATGAACTTCCCAAAAAAGTTACATAAATCATTCCAATACTATATAAAATAACATTTTTATATCCTCTATCTAAATTGCTTACAATTCAATAAAATAATCTTAATTGATGGTCATTTAGCACTTAGATTGATTTAAAAGAACAAATATCAAACTTATTAAAGAAGTAAGATAAAGTTCAAAATGAAATTAAAATATTTAAAGTTTTTTTTTTTTGAATATCTCACCAGAACATTTTGAATTTGAATGTTAAATTAAATGAAGTTTATTCATATCCTTGTTGTTCGAAGAAAGATGTATATATAGTTTCCTTTATTCCATGTTGTTGATTTTTTTGGTACTGCTTACTACTCTGCCTTGACTGTATATAGCGTCTAGCTTATATACATGAATTTAAATAGCTGTCTCTATAATTTATATGTTAGCTATGTATACATCTTTCCTTGTCCAACAATTATTTGTTTTTTTTCTTTTTATGAAAAATTCATACATATAAAAATATTGTAAGTATTATTAATATTTCAGAAATTAAAAAAGAAAATAGAAATTATTAATATTTTTCATAACGTATCATTATAAGGATTTTTTTAAGAAAATTAATTTAACTTATATATATTTATCTGACATCTGTGCATCGGTAAAGTAATTATTCAACTAATGATTGGAGTCTTAGCTAAAAGTGTTTTTTATTGTGTTTCAAACTTAGGTGAGAAAATCCAAATAGCTGGATTAATTCTCAATATTTTATGTACATAAAATTTGATTTACAACCAACCTGCTTGATAAGGTACCTCACGCGTCTCAACATGGAATAACACTCTCTCACCACTAATACTTAGTGTTATTTCCTCTCCAGGATGGTTTTGGTCAAATTGGAAAATTTTCCTGTATCTTTCCAAGAATTTTTTAAATAATTCCTGGTCTTCAATTTCTGCAGATAAATATATAGTTATTAATATTTTTATTTATTTAAGTGTACACTATTAAAAATTGTCACTCTGTACAATTTTAATTTTTTATTTATACATGAGTATAAAATTTCGTTAAATTAAATTAACTTTTCAGAATTTAATCTGATAAATAAACCGCGTCTATATAAATGTAAATTAAATATTTAAAGTTGGCTTAATTTTTTAAAAATAAACAGTAAACAACTAAATCACATCTCAGTCTTTTCAAAATATCCAACAACCCAACGATTGTTCTATTTTGTTACCATGTGCGCTTGGCCCCATGTATAACGTTTCAGGTTACATGATTCTCAAAAGTAATAAAACTTGATTTCAACGCTTCTATATACAACATGTAACATGAACATTTTTAACAGGCAAGAAATATTACTAAATATTCTTTCCTAGTTAACAAATAAAAATTCTGTCAAATTTATTAATGTAAAATTACGTACGTATTTTTCGTTTCTCAAAAATTCATACTCATCTCTTAAATATTTCGACACATCTCAAATATAGAAAATTTTCTTTTATATTACTTACGTTGACCGTTATTATGGTCAAGCTTTCCAGTAGAAGACGCTTCTTCTGACATTTTTGTAATTTTTTCAAAACTCAACACACTTCACACTTCACTTCAAAAACAATACACTTCACACTAGTCACTTGAGAACTTCAAATTTTCTTTTTATAATTTAATAAACATTTATTGCTTAAAATTTTGAAAATTTTAATTTATTAATTTTGCGCAGTGGACACGTGTAAAGCTCATAACCTGATAGAATTAGGTAGGGCCTTTTTAAATAAAACAATACTAATTCAATGTTAAGATTATTTATTAATGCGTGTATCCGCACGTTACCATTACTCAATCAGAAGTGTAGTATAGTACTCTTGTATTAACCAGAGCAGTGGTCATAACATCACATGACCTCCCCACTACTCATAGAGTAAGACGGTTAGTCGTTATTTCTAACATATCCGCTCACAGTAAATTAGATGTAAATTTAGACATCTATTAAAGAATATTGAATTTCACCGTATTCGGTACAAACATTTGTACACACACGAATGTAATACGATTTACTTTACTAAAGCTACGAATATATAAATTTCTACATAGATAGAATTTATATAAAAATTAGACAAGACTTATGTCATGTACCCCCCATATGTGGGTAGTTCATGAAATGAAACTCCTCCCTGTGAATCGTAAAACATGGTATTATGTGTGTAAAGAAATTGAATGTTCCTAATGCAAACAATTAAGTGATAAATATTTTTGTTGTTTTTATTTTTAACAATATAAGGTATTTTCTTTTCGACTTCTATTCTTGTTATCTATGCGAATTATTATCTTTATTACATGTCATATAACCAGTGTTTTATGATATCTGTTTATAAAATAAAAGTTATGAAGTTTCATAATTAAACTGTATTTTAAAGCTTTCATGTTCTTCCTTCTGTGAAAAGAACTTGCATTTTAAAAATATACTACAGTCATTTAAACCAGTTTATTCTACAAAGCTCTAAAACAAACTGAAAGTTATGGGAACCTAGAATTTTTACTGGTTATTTAACACCACATTGCGATATAATATCAAGATGTCCTAAAATTGGAAGCGTTTGGGGGATGGAGTAAAAAAAAACTTGAAATTTTGTCACTAGGATAATAATTTTTCTCCGGAACATGTTTTCTGTAAAACTAACTATTACAAGAATATTAACAATGATTGATTTTTTGAATTTCTATAAAACTTTTGAAACCTCTAGTGCTCATCTGCATCGAATATTCTATATGGTGTTAAATTAGTAGCTGTGATAATCTGGCGCATGGTATATGCATAAAGAAGGTGTTCTCAACCTCTGAAAATAATTGAGAAGCTGATAAATGAATTTATCTCTGTGCTGATTTTTTCACTTGAATGGTTAATAGTGAATTTAAGATTTGGTTCAGAAAATTCCATTTGAAATCCAAGTGCATCACTCTAGCTCCATACATACCATAGAAAAAAAACAATAAACATAGATAATTTTGTTTAAAAAAATGTTTGAATGTGTTTAATAGTTCTTAGAAAATTGGTTATATTAACTTTAGGAAAGTATAATTAATTTTCATTTACCTATCCAATACAATGCCCAATTAAGTCAAATTTTTTGTGAGGTGAATAGCCATGATAACTGTAGTAGTTAATATACAACATTTAATGGGAGAGCCAGGTCAAATAAAATTCGTTGAATTTATTAAAGCTGATCATTTGAGGATTGGTTATAGTAGCAGTGTACACAGACATACTGCGGTTTGTCAAGCAAACGATAGAACAGGGTTCGGATACATTCTATGAACACGGTTATGATTTCCGTGGTATTTCAAGGAATTTTCTAAAGCTGAAAATTCTTATACAGATTTTATATTTGCAGCTTTAATAAATTCATTTAAATACCTCGACAATCATAACTGATTCTTATTTATTTATTATACATCCATAAGGGCTGACTGACCAGCCTTGTACTAACACCTAACTGACTCAACAGTCATAACTGTTATGTAAATGCAATATACAATTTGTATAACAATTTTCGATAGCATGCTTTAGTAAATTCAACAAATTCTTTTTGCCCTGGCTCTTAATCCAATTTAAATAAGCATATTTTTTACCTTAAAAGTAGAATTTTATTATACTACTACTTTTTCATAATGAAATAATGTGTGTAAATATGTTAATAAAAGGGATTAAATAGATTTAAATAATATATTCTTATGTTTTGCTTCTAGTTTTTATTATTATATTAAAAGTACAATTATATCTGTTGGTTTTACTTTTTAAATAAGAGGGATCTTATATTGTAATTTTTAATGTTAAGGAATATAATACAATCATCATATATTTAATTACATACAACTTTACGTTTTTATTGTTACAATTATAAATTTTTTGTTTATTTTGGGAAAATAAAAATTTACAGATAACTTTTATATAGCTTTGCAGATCTTTTGTAAAGAAAAGTAATCAAAAATGTATGCAGTAAATTGTAATAACAATTAGTAACAGAACTGTCTATATGGTGCTATGATAAGTACATAGATAAAGTAAAGCTCCAAGCATAATACTGTTAAGAAGTTACTTGATACACTAATGAAACTAAGGAAACGATTAAATGTTATTCTATTTAATTAATGGAACAAGTTCTGTTTTCGATAGGTTCAAAACAACACTAATCAACCTATATATTAGCAGAAAATTCGGGGAAATGCTTTGATCGCATACATTCGAATTTACATCAACCAAATAATTATACAAGAGTTTGTAATTAGTCTAACTTACTAGTTTGTAATTACTCTAACTTCTAGTTAATCGAAGAATTATATGGAATTCTTTAAAATTATAGGGAATTTCTATCTTTGTAACCTTAAAGTTTCACAAGAAGTAAATTACCTACATACCATTGCCTTTTATAAAAAAGGAAATTTTTATAGCTTTTCAGAAGTACAAAAACCTGCTGATCCATATGGTGGTGATGATTGTGTTATACTTCAAAACATGGGAAATTAAGTTGTTTTGAAAACGATTTTGATTCCCAACAAAACGATATTATATTTCTTGCATATAAGCTGCGTACAAAAGAATTGAAGGTTAAGACTAAAGAATTTTAAATTCATTTTTTTAATTTAGAACAACTTGATATTTCTTTCTAGAGTGCAAGCTAGCTTTTACAGTACCTCGAAGGTAAATATAAAAGTCCAAACGTCTGAAAATTTCCTCTTTTTTTCAGTTTTTTAGTTACCCTTCAATATTTATCAACTCATCGAAATGAATTCTTTATGCATCCCTCATATAAATAAAAGTGATTCACTGCAAAGTTATATTAATCTGTTTGTTTCGATTTTGAAAATTGGTAGTAATATTTAGCTAAGGTTCAATAAAATCAACAATATAGACTCCTTAGTACAATATTTAATGCTATTTAATATTAGTATGAATAGTTATGGTGTCGTGAATAAAAATTCCAACACGTTATTAAAATTTTATTACTTCTGTAATAGTTGAAGAATATTTTTATTGGATAATTTAACGATCATCGTTTCCGATATGATGTCACACTTTCTTTTTTTAAATTTAATAATGTTTGTATATCTACGGACCTCAGATTATGTCTCTGCGTGTATATTATATATCTACGCTAATAGTTTGAGTACGGTGTGATTATTGACTAATGTTTGATTGTGTTATTAGAGCAGGGATATAATCTTAATAATTAAATTCATTGTAATTAATTTCACAAAATTTTATTCGAATACTCGGTAATCCCACATCTTGGTTTCTTATCATTCTTTATCGACCGAATTGCACAAGTGGTATAAAATAGTACTGATCATAATATTCTCATGTATTATGTTTTTGTTTTTGTTTTTTAATTTTTCAAGGTTGTACATTATTTTGATTTACGAAATTGATTGTAATACAATATGGGTTCTATCTTTAAAATAATATGCATTGATATAAAGGTACAGAAAAAATGCTTTGAAGTTATTATTATTTCATCATTTTAACTGCTAAACATAAAAGAGAATACAAAAAAGTATGTAGTACAAAAACTTAAATAAAACGATTGGATTTATGTACAAAAGATATTTGATATCAAAAGTTCTGAATAAATGTTACAAAAGATAACTTATTTTTGCTCTGTGTAAATATGTATGATGTCTACAATATTTTTTTTACCATACCTGCATAAATTTGTGGATTATTTTTGATCGTATTTGATTGTAACATATGTACTAACTTGCATTTACCCTATGTTGGTACTTTTTTTCTTATGATTTTGACACTTATTTCAAAAAAACATTAGCATTTTAAAGAAAAATGTTATTTTACAAAGCATAAATTGCAAGATAAGTAATAATGAAATTATAAAAAATAGAATTGCTATGATTGTGTTTTCATACACACAAACACAATAAGTAAGCGCTGACAAGTCAATTTTTGTATTATTTGACCCACAGGATCGACTTTAGAATCGATATATACTTAACCGTTCTTTGAAGTTAGTATTAATATTTGGAGATAATATTAAGATAAGATAATTTCTGTATTTAGACCAAAGTCCTTACAGTAATTGGTACAATGCTGTAAATTTTTTGAGTCGACTTATAAGATAGAAAACTTTTGATCCCGTATAGTGGACGCCAATATGTGTGCAAATTTTCACGTCAATCAGTCATTTATAAGCTTGGGAAAATTACTCAGAAAGATTCCGTTACATCAATACATACAAATATGGTAAGCATATAAAAGCGTGTTAAAAACAACATGTCTTTGGGGAGGTCAGTTTCATTAATATTCCGAGATCGCTTGCAGAAATTGAATATTAAACACGGAGGTTTTCTGATTCAAAAGTTCTTGTTTTTAACAATTAAATAATCTATAAGTATATTAAATCATTGAATTAGGAGTCTAATGTGTAGAGTGAGTATATAAATGTAGCGTCTAGACAAACTTATAAACACAAAATATACACAATTATTATGGTAACTTAAATATTTATAGCTCATTATTTAAGCGTGTATAGTTATAATAATAAAGTATATTAATATCATTCATCATGCTACTATATACATCCTTTCAAAACATAAATTTTAGATTCATTATTAAACGTCTGAAGACTTTTACGACAGCGACAACTAGAAATGTAAAAAGCTCGTAGTGCAGGAGCTGCGTTAGCTAAGCGAATTTCCTCGAGAGATTTAAAAATTAACATATTTTTCTTAATAAAATCGAATGTTGCATTTTTAGTTTTTCAAGATTTTTTATTTCGAAAACTATGCATCCAGTGAAAAAATCACAAGGGTACTTTTTTTATTAAAACTGATAAAAAAAACACAAATATTTTTTATTTTGAAAAAATTTAAAATTTTATACTTTTCGCACCTCCCCACCCCTTGTTTATCTGTCGATTTTTTTCATAAACGAACTTCACCTTTCCAATACCAAAACACTCCTTTATACCAAATTTTATCAAATCGAACTTAAATTGCGACCGCTAGAGAGTTTACAGACACGTAAACGTACATATATTAAGTAGGATCGATGAACAAAAGCAATAGCCTCATTTCCTTTGGTAATTCCTTAATATTAATATTGTAATTGAACTTTTAAAGTTATTATAAAATGCCATAAATAAATCAAATATTATACCGACACCGCCTGAAAATGATATATTTATATTAAAAATGCTAATGAAATTTGTGTAGCGATACAGTTACCATTTATGTTTAGGCTTAGTAAAAAAATGACTATAAGCTCTAAGACTTTTTAAAAGCTTCACTTCCAATGTAAAATACACAGAGTTAGTTGTTTTGCTTGATTAAATTATACCCTAGACTAGCCCTCAGTTTCTGACATAATAATTATTGGACAAAATTAGCTTACTACAGAACATATTATCGAAAGAAAAGTTGCCGATACGAGTTTGTAGTAAAGGAAAATAAAGAAAAAGTTGTTTCTTGCAAAAAGAAACAAATTTTGGCTTTACTGTTTCATTTATTTACTGCTTGATCATATAGCACAACAGTGCGTTAGCGTAGATAAGTAAAATGGAAAATTGAAAGGGTAATGTATGATGATGAATGTTGATGTATATGTGAAATGTCAATGTTTTTGTTGTGACTATATATACAGGACATAAAATAGCCCTTTTTCACACCCTTATATCTCAGAAACTACTTGAGCTATAATGTTGAAACTTTCAACTTAAGTAGATATATACCCTGGGACGCCGTAAATCAAAGCTCACGTTCACGGCTCTCATCGTTTCCGAGCAATAACGCGTCAAAAAACGGCCACGCCCCGAAATTTTGTCACTCACTCATATAAATTCACAGCAAAACTGAGAAATGGTATAAAGATGCGGTTTTCATTAAAATAAATTAGAGAAAAATCATACCCCAGAAAAAATACCAAATATCAAAATTTTTAACGGGAAATGGGAAATTTCGCTAATTAAAGGTGCATTTTTAGCCCTATTAAAAATACATGGTAAAATATGAACCAATCAGAAGGCTAGTTTTTTTTCCTATACAATTTGTATGGGAAAACTAAAATACGCTTAAAAATTTGTTATTTATATAATTTTAATTAAATATTGATTAAATTTGAATAAATATTAAATAAATATTCAAAAATTAATTGTGTATTTCAATATTTCCAACTTAAAATATTATAAAAATTAAATAAAATAATAAGACCCTATGAAATTCAAAGTACCATGTAGAAAACATATTAAAATTATTATGTTACATTAATTAGGAAAATTTTAATTTGCTTTTATAACAAAAACTGTAAGAGATAGAACAAAAGTTTAAATGCAAAAAATGTTCCTTGCATAAAATTAAACAATTCTGTATGAAAAATTTTGTTGTAAAGGTAATTGTTTTCCCGTGAAAAGCAAATAAAGTAAAAAATTAAATTGCAATTTTCGAAAAAACGGTAAGAGATAGAACAAAAGTTTAAATGTAAAAAATGTTCCTTACATAAAAATAAACAACTTTTGTTTGAAACATTTTTTCGAAAAAACAATCATTTTCCCTCGAGAAAGTAAATAACCACTCCTGTTTTTTTCGTTAATGCAAAATCCAACTATTTTTGTCCTTAAATTTAAAAAAAGTATAAATATAATTTCACAAGAAGTTTTAAACCATTTTGCTTATTTGTCTTGTAGTGTTTACTACTAATTGTTGCAATGACAACGAATTTTATTTTCTTAAAAACAATGGTATTGTTATGTTCAACAATAAATAATCTTGCAACCCAATTTTGAAGCCGACACCCTCAATCGATTACGTTGAAATTTTGTAAGCACGCTGACTTTGAATTTTTATGGTTGACTTGATCGAATTTTCTCGTTGCTTCCGCCATATTTTGTTAAATGGGGGGAGGGGGGGGGGAATCTTATTACTCAATTTTAAAGCAGATATCTTCAACCGATTGAGTTGAAATTTTGTATACACGTTTAGATTTGATAACAAAACATGGTAAGGTTAGTGGCGTTATTATTTTTCCATCACTTCCACTATAATTGATTTATCTATAAATGATTGAGCTATACCGATTCTAAGGGACTTCTAAATTATAGAAAGATGCGATTTTGGACATTCGACAGAGACTTGCTTGAATTGAGGGTCAACCCATGCGCAGTACTATTACATGTAATCCTCGTGTGCGCACTAGCAATTTTTAAGGCCTACATGTGCGCAGTAACAAAATATAAATTTAGCGTATGCGCAGTTGCAAGATTCAGGATGAATGCATTCGCACAACTATAATTATTGATTAATCTGTGGGCACTTCCCGGATATAATACCCAAATATGCGCACTAACAAAATATAAAGTCCCTGTATGCGCAGTTGTGATATTCAGGATCATCCCATGCGCAGTACTATTACATCTAATCCACATGTGCGCACTAGCAATATATAAGGCCTACATATGCGCAGTAGCAAAATATTAACTAAGCTAATGCCAGTTCTAAGATTCAGGTAAAATGCATGCGCAGAACTATCATTTGTGATTAATTTATGCGCATTTTCAATATTTAAGGACCAAATATGCCCATTTACAAAATATAGGGTTCCCGTTTGCGCAGTTGTAATATTTAGAATCAACCCATGCGCATTACCATTTCATGTAATCCACATGCGTGTACTAGCCATATTTGAGGCCTACATGTGCGCAGTAACAAAATATAAATTTAGCGTATGCGCAGTTGCAAGATTCAGGATAAATGCATGCGCACAACTATAATTATTGATTAATCTGTGCGTACTTCCCGGATATAATACCCAAATATGCGCACTAACAAAATATAAAGTCCCTGTATACGCAGTTGTAATATTCAGGATCAACCCATGCGCAGTACTATTACATCTAATCCACATGTGCGCACTAGCAATATATAAGGCCTACATATGCGCAGTAGCAAAATATTAACTAAGCTAATGCGCAGTTCTAAGATTCAGGTAAAATGCATGCGCAGAACTATAATTTGAGATTAATTTATGCGCATTTTCAATATTTAAGAACCAAATATGCCCATTTGCGCAATACCAATATATAACACCCAAATATGCGCACTTACAAAATATAAGGCCCCTGTATGAGCCGTTGTAATATTCAGGATCAATTCATGTGCAGAACTATCATATGAAATCAAGCTGTGCGTATTACCCATAAATAAGGCCTAAATATTTGCAGTTACATAATATTTGTCTGTCCGTTTGCACATCTGTCTGCCAACACTATAACTCAAAAACGAAAAGAGATATTAAGATGAAATTTTTAATGCGTACTCAGGACGTAAAAAGTGAGGTCAAGTTCGTAAATTAACATTATACGTCAATTGATTTCTAGGTCTGTGGAACCCATCTTGTAAACCGTTAGAGACATAACAAAAATTTTAATGTAAAAAATATTCCTTATAAAGAAATAACCAACTTTTGCATAAAACATTTTTTCGAAAACATGACTGTTTACCCATGAGGACGCAAATTAGGCGTAAATTATATAGAATGTATTATAAAATAATCAATATCAGTTATATGAAAATCAAATTTTCCTTATAATATTTATAAATAACACAATTTTGATGACATCTTGTTCGGCATATTTCTTGACGTACGAGGCTCAGTATTCAACAGTAATTCAATGTATGCATAATGGTGAGTTAAAATTGTTACAAACACTTTCAACTTAAATACTATTGCCTGGCAAAAAGAAGTGATATCCCACCAAAAACATAAATGTGTAAAAAGGCGTAGATGAATTCCAATAAACTCAATTACGTCAGCCCAAAAAAGTTGTGAAATCCCGTAGAGAAAAAAATTCTTCGAAAAAAAATTATAAAAATGGCATAAATTTATTGCGTAACTTTTCCGTAAAGAAACATTAAAGTATTACATTAGCAACTTTTCGGTGACTTCATACCTACACGCACCTGTATAGGAGAACAAAAGATAATCGTTAACCCCCTACTATCTCCCTCCTCCCCTCTAATGTTATGACGTAATAATTTTTTCACAACTTTTATGAAACATCAAAATTTAAATTTAAACAATCAAAGGCCTAATTTTTTTTACTAAAGTAAGAAAATTATTGGTTTAAATTTCTTGTCAAGTTTCTCCTTAGTACGTATTTATTTAATATTTTAGTTCGCAAGTTTTTTATTTTTAGATTCGTTTTTATATTCCGAAAACTTGCGAAGTAAAATATTAAATAAATACGTACTAAGGAGAAACTTGACAAGAAATTTAAACCAATAATTTTCTTACTTTAGTAAAAAAAATTAGGCCTTTGTTAAGTAGGTGCTTGACTTTAATCTAAAGAATACTTTGATTGTTTAAATTTAAATTTTGATGTTTCATAAAAGTTGTGAAAAAATTATTACGTCATAACATTAGAGGGGAGGAGGGAGATAGTAGGGGGTTAACGATTATCTTTTGTTCTCCTATACAGGTGCGTGTAGGTATGAAGTCACCGAAAAGTTGCTAATGTAATACTTTAATGTTTCTTTACGGAAAAGTTACGCAATAAATTTATGCCATTTTTATAATTTTTTTTCGAAGAATTTTTTTCTCTACGGGATTTCACAACTTTTTTGGGCTGACGTAATTGAGTTTATTGGAATTCATCTACGCCTTTTTACACATTTATGTTTTTGGTGGGATTCTTTTCTAATGTATTTGAAATCACTGGTGATTGGTGGCTATGTTGTTATGACCATATTTCAGTTGTAAACATCAGTTTAAATGTTGCGGGAGTGGAGTTTGAAAAGATGCACCCTCATGCACTTTCGATCAAAAGAAAACCACCCCGATATAATTTTTGTTTATTTTTTGATTGGAAAATTGGAAAGACATATGGTTTCGAATTTTCAACGTAAAACTACGACAATTGTATAAAAATACGTAAAGTAAGTAAAACTAATCGGATTTTATGTTTTTTTTTTATTATTTCAGATTTGGATATATAATTTGTCCTTTGCGGCTCAAAAGCTTTACTAAGAACATTGAAAACTAGTAATTTCTGAGCGTAATTTAAGCCGTCTATCTCGTAACTTACAGTTTGATGTACATAAATCCTCAATTTTTGAACCTTTAAAGGGATTTTAAAGGTTTCGAGTTAACTTTTGAATCGACATAGATATTAAAATTTTTTTTCATTTGAAATGGAAATATATTTGGAACATAAAGGAAAAGTAAATCTGTTGTATAAAGGCTCTGTTGGCAATGACACCAGATATATTTCCACCAAAATGAGTAAAAAAAGGTGAAAACTCAGCTTAGTATTCATATCAAATTTTTTTCCCATTTTATTATTTTTTTCTGTTCTTTGTAATCTTATTTTATTTGCAATAATGAAAATAATAAAATTTTTTTGTCTTTTATATTTCTTTGAAAGAAAGAATACAAAAATTTGAATATAAATTAAAAATTTTTACGTATTTTTCAACAAAGTTTTTCATCAGTTTTTCCCAATAAGTATACCCTGAAATAATTATGAGTGATTATGAATATATCTTATATTTATATATGAGTTTTTATTCAAAGAATGATATTACTTCTGTTCGAAAATAAACATTTGTTATTAAATAGCTAAAAATTTTGAATAATAATTTATTTTCTTTTTTCACGAAAATATTAAATTTTATTGTGGCTTGAGTAAATAAAGCGGGTACCTACCTAATTATTAAGATGTATATATTTGAAAAATCAAAATTAATACATCCATGGTTTTCTGTCAGCGACTTTTCTATCTAAGAAATTGAGCTATAGTTTTGATCTAATGTTGAAATTTGAAAAATTGCTTCAAGTATCCATCAATCGACCCTACCCTAAAAAATAATTTTTTAACTAAAAATACTTAACTTTTTTCTAATCAATTAAAAGTTATGCCTGTATGTAGCATATTACATCAAAAATAATCGAATAGACCATGATGTAAATATCGTATGCATAATTATAAGTAAACAACAACAATAAGTAATAATTAAAAAAATGTTGCTGTAATATTTCTGTCTAAGGTTTACTTTTCGATAGAAGTTTTCAAACTGTTAAAAAAATCGCATTATTACATTACACATGCGTCAAATGCATAGTATAAAACAAAGTCGCTTCCCACTGCCTGTCCATATGTCCCTATGTATGCTTAGATCTTTAAAACTACGCAACGGATTTTGGTGCGGCTTTTTTACTAGACAGAGTGATTCAAGAAGACAGTATTTTGTATAATACATGTATAATATATTACAGAAACGCTGATAATTTTAGAGGTTAAAGAAATTGTGAACAAAAGGAGGGTAAATAACGGCATATGAAGTGAAGGTTATTACACAATAATCTTTGTATTTAAAATTGAAGTTGTCAAGCGAAGTGGGTAGTTCACAGCTAGTTTGTGCATAATTAAGTGTATAATCGTTAATTTTTCCTAAGAATTCACATACCTTTCGATGCCCGATTGTCATTCAACGTATATTTTTCCATCCTTTATAAGGGGTGGTTACCACCCCTTTGGCCAAAACATTACTCGGCATCATAAAACTTTTGTTTTCGCAGCTATAGGAAATAATTTTGAGGTTCAATCTTCGTTACGTGAGTAAAAACCTTTTTCAGGCTCTGATCGCATGTTTGTATTTTTAGTGATTGGATGATGAATAATCTATTTTCCTTACACATATTAAAAGTCGCAGTATGAATATACTTTTTTAATTTGATGTGTGATTGATTTATTCAGTTTTCTGAAAATTAAATTCGCTAGTTGACGCAGTTCCTGTTTAAAGTATAATTTATGGTATACAATAAAGTATAGAATGAATACATATTTTTTACATCCAAATATTACTTTGAGATTGTTTGAAAGAATATTTTTAATATTATGAATACATAAATCTACCTCTTGATTAAAAATTTTTTGAGTTAATCTTTGTATTTTTGTGATTTTATTGATTTTCATGAAACAAACATAGAAAAAAACTAATTATTTAAAAGTTTACTCAAAACAAGTGTATCTTCCTGCAATCTTTACCACCTATAGAAAGCGATACTGGAAATTTCACCCTGTTAGTAATCGGTTGAATCCAAGAATTGAATTGAACACTTTTAAGTATAAATAAAATTTAAATATTATAATAAATAGGTATTCTAGTTGTATTGAAAGATTGCAAATTTATTTAATAAAGAAATAGTTTTCCATGCGTAAAGACATAATTTCCTGATAGAGATTTTCAATCTGTGTCCCATGACATGTTACACAACAAAATTTGTGTTACATAAATGACCAACGATACTAAACATTTTGGAACGAATTAATTGGAATTGTTAAACTCCTAATACCATACTCTATATACATTTATACTTAAGCAATGTACACGTAAAATTCGTGTGTAGTAACTACAACGAAACGTGTATATATCAAAATTCCCGTAGATCAATTTTAAATTACGTGTATTACAGATTATATAATGGGTATTAACTAATAATGCAGTCATTTAAACAGTTTATACAACAAATCTTTGAAGTTTATTTTACTTTTTTCATAAAAATTCAGTCTTTTAGAGAGTCAAATTGGGGATGATAGTTTGTATGAAAATTCGTCATTTTTGAATTAACTGCTTAACCGATTTTAAAAATTTTTTCATCTATAATAAGATACAATGCAGAGTTTCTGAGATATGGCAATGTTTGGGTCGATTTTAGTCCGCATCTCAAAAACTATTCGAGCAGTCATCAAATGCATCCGATTTTTGAACATCTCAAAATTATCTTATATACTGAGTTTTATTGAAATTGGAGATAACAAAAATTTTTCGATTTTTTGAAATTTTTTTAAGGGGTACCCCTTTGATAAAATCGAGAAAATCGAAAAAAAATGAAACTCAGTGGATGAGGTAATTTTGTTCCAAAAAGTACAAAAATTAAGGTCAATTAAATGATGGGACCTATAGAAATTTACAATGTCAGAGCAAAACTTCATTTTCAAAAAATTTAGAGTTCCTCACCAAAAAATTACAATCCATAAAATTTTGAACAAAAGAGAAGATAAGTGAGGGCTATAACGAGATAATCTATGTTTTAAAATGTAGAAATTGCCCAGCAAAGCGGGTATCTGCTAGTGAAACACTAAGAATTCCCAATATTGCTGGCTGGCTTATCTTTGAGAGACGTAAAAAACCAAAATTATTGTGGTATTTAAATGTAATGAATTTATTTGGGAAACATTTCAATTTATAAATATATATATTTCAAAATATCCATTAAAATACAAATTATATTTTGTGAACCAATTAATCTATAGGTAGGTGTTATATAACCTTGTATGTATTTGAGATATTAATAAAAATGTTTTCATAATATTACATACGTCAAATATAATAAATGATGTTCAAATAACAATTTTTTATTTATTTTTTTGTTAGTAATAATAATTGTAAATGTTTGTTATTCATGATATTCATACAAGAGCTTTGTATACATTTTACAGATCAATAATGCATATTTAATGGATACATTTTTGGGGGTAAAGTAATTGATTGATTGATTGAGTGCTATATGTAACATTTTTTGAATCATGCATTGTATATTTGTTAGTTTTTGTGATTGTTACACGATCTAGGAGGCGATCACGTTATGTATACTAAGCTATGTTTAATAGGCTAGAAAAGCAGAAATACCCTTGGAGAATCATTTATCAACCGTTGCTCACCATTATATTTAAATATATAGGGTGGTACGTCAGTTGGTTATATTTTAAAGAAGCTTTGATTTCTTGATTGTGGAAATAAGTGGATATGGTGTGTGGACGGATTTGAAGTGAGTATCTTCAGTTTGAGAAAATTAATAATTTATCGTTTTTACAACTTTAGAAAGTATTGAAAACTTACTTTGAAAACAAGAGCATGTTTTCTAAATACGAGAAAGTTTACAGTAAATAAAGACTTTATAGTAAATGACGATCTTTCCGCACCAAGTTTAAGAAAATTCCTATTTTCTTACACCAGAAGTTAGGTTATTTTAGGTTAGAGTGACTGTCCTGGGGTAGGACACACTTAGACCATAGGGTCCGTTGTGATACCGAAAAAGGGTTGGCCCATACTCGGCCACAACTCCTTATACAATTTGGAGCTGTTTAAGAATAGCAAGACAGCTCCTCATGACAAAAGCTGAGCAGTGACAGAGAAAATGAGACTGAATTTTTAAAGTATTTTTTTTAAAATATGCACTACATATATTTCCACATACCATATCTGCCAACACCTTCTCCAAATTGAGCAATATTACTCCCCTGAAATTGACACCAACTGATGGTCCATCCTATATTTGCAGTAGGTTTCAAAAATTCATGTTCTTCTTTTATTATGATCTAAAAAATTGTACTTCACGAAAGTACAAACTGGTTTCAAAATATTATGATTTGAATATCATAATTTTTAAACAACGTTGGTATTATGAATAAGAATACCAGGCCATCGTATCGATTCAGTATAGACATGGGCATTAAATGTTCACTGTTTACAAATTGGATAGTACCCAGCGGACATCTGAATTTTTCTATAAACAATTTGAAAATAAAAACTATTCAGTGCTAGACTAGTAATATAATAAATTGGAAACTGAAAAAAATCGAGAAAATGAAGTAGGGCTTAGTTTGTTTTGTTCAGTTAGGGAGATAATCTACTTTTTTGAAAAATCTATATTTTGTCCAAAATATTAAAGCAAATTTTGAAAATTTTTTAAGACTCAATTATATGACAAATGAAATTAATAGTATCAAGAAAAAAAGTTTCCATAGTTTACTAATTGTAATTTATTTGCTAGAAATAAAATTGGATAATGATAAATTCTTCCATAAGATGGAAAGTTTTTCAAAGTGCTATTTTTTTTAGAGCATAGCAATAAAAATATTATTTTATTTAAATGATGTTTACATTATATATTATTGATAATGTTTTTAAACAAAATTTATTCAATTTAAAGTGATGAATAAATTTTCAAACGAATAGTCTAGCAGTTAATTTATATTTTATCTGAAAATATTTACCGTTTTGTTTGCCACATGAAAAGTTGATTAGAAGAGAAAAATTTTTGTTTCCTGTATAATTTGAGTATAAAAAACCTGATATGGTTGAGTACCAAGTAGCTGCCGACATACTAACCCTTATTAAAAAAGAGAGATAAATTTGAAATAATCAGTCATTTAACTATAATGTTATTTTCAATGTACGTATAGATGGAACATAACATAAAAACATAGCCATTTTAGGTTTGTGGATTGAAGAAGGTGGAAAAATCGTTTACTTAAGAAGTTGGCCTTAAAAAAAGCCATTGGTTTGAACATCTTGTTTAACCCACCTAGAATTATCACAAATTTGAAGAAATAAATCTTCAAAATCACCGAATTTTGGTATCTAACATTTGACAACAAATTCTTTGGTGAACTGTAAAAATTCGACCGTAACATTTAATTGTGAGTAGGTTGATTATTTGGTAACGCATGTAAAATGGTTGGTCCAAATTCACTGTAACTGACAAGATATATTTTGCAGTCACTTGTATAGGAAACGATTTTGTCATAAACTAAGAATTTTCAAATCAACCGTCAGAGAATATTTTCAAGTAAAAATGTGCAACAGCTCCTTGACTAAAAGAAGAGACAAGAATATTTAGAAAGCCTCGTTATACTTTTAATTAAAATAAAAATCAATAAAGAATACGATCTGACATTGAAATACTAGCACATAAATAATTTTTCATTTACAGTGATTGACAGTGATAATTAAATTTAAATATTGTATTAAACTGATGTTTGAATATAAATAACAGTGAGGAATAAAAAACGTAAACGAGGTTAAATTTTAGATAAGAAATGAAAAATGCTCACGTTTAAATTTCATTTTCTACAAAACGTTCATGAATTTTTAAATAATGAAAGAATTAATGAGTTTTCCAGAATTTTATGCATCATTTACGAATTCACTGTAAGCTTTTTCGACAAAACCGAATATTCATGCAACATAATTGGGGAGTGGCAAGTAGATAGTTTGCTTTGTCACAGCTAGATGAAGACTGGAAAATCTTCCATCAATTTGCAAATTGACTTATTAACTTACTTGAAAAATATCTATGCGGCAAATTTTGTTTATTGTTTGTGTATATTTGTGGATATTTTAATCGATCAGAAGTACCATATAGAAATATCATATTTGATCCTGGATCAAAAATTGTAATAAGCCTGTTTTGTACTTCACTCTTATGTTATCAGTATTTGTGTATCACTGTATTGCTGAATGCGGTCGTTACGGAATACACTTTAAAACGGTAATTTGGAAATTCTGGGGTATAGACTCATTCTGAGCCCAATTATTTTTTAATAAAATGAAATTTTCTAACATACTTTGATATACTTTATTTTATTCGAAAACAGCTAACTTAAAAAGGGATACCCGCAACAAAGTTAGTTTATAGATCATCAATCGGGAATCCTTATCTACTTTTATTTTCACAAGATATATTTAAAAAGTACATACTCTTCATTTTATAAAACATGACTGTGCATTAATCAAGAAATATAAATATATAATGTTTCCACAACTAGAGGAAAGCTGTATAAAAAGTTTCTTAAAGTAATTATCTATTTTAAGCAAACTATTTATGGAGCTATATGATTTATTCGGTTTAAAATTTATACCGCGTTATACAAAGCTCTCCAGGGTTACATAAATCGGATCGCCTTTTTTACGTCTCCTCTCATTTCCTTCAGTATCATTCTATGCCCTTAGCCTGATTTCAAAAAGCCATTGTTAATTTGTTTAAAAACTTTTTTAAAGAGTTCCTAATTTTTGATTATAATAAATTATTGTTGAAAGAAACATCACTTCAAAATAGATAGTGAGATGCTCTCTACATTAGTTCTTTAAATTATCTTATTTAACATAAATCGAGCACCCCACGCTTTGAATTTTACCCCATGTTTAAAATTATTATCTAATTTTTAAGTGTAAGAAAGCGTGTTTTCTTAGTTTTTTTTTAACTATGAATAACTTTCTTATTTTTTAGTCTAGATAAGTTACAGATTCTCAGATTGTATGGATGGGTTTCGACCTAGCGATCATCCGCATCGAAGCGGGAACCGTCGATTAGAATAACATTAATATTTTAAGCTATTATTGTTAAATAGTAACTTATTCATTCTTCTGGAGGGTTTCTTTTTTATATAAAGACGTTAATGGGAGTTTTTCCAGTTATTATAACTTTTTATAAAAATAATAATTTTGTACACTTTTCCCCTAGTTTTGTAATATACATAATAAATTATTATTTAGAAACACCTATCCAGAACCTTGTTTTAAATAGTGCCAAGGTTATTTTTTATATTTAATTAATCATAATAAAAATTCAAAATTAATCAAGAGTTTATATTCTTGATAACCTAATGATTAATCAAATGTTTTCAATAGTTTTTTTGTTTGATTTGTTAAATATAGTCTAAGCAGTAGCAGTAGGCTGATTTTATAACTGCTTACTATATCACCTATGGTTATTATAATATATATATATATATAAATAAATATATATATATATATATATATATATATATATATATATATATATATATATATATATATATATATATATATATATGTCGCTTCAATCTTTGTCTAGTCCTATTGTATTAAACAATCTATTATGCTTTCAATGTCACTCTAAAGAATTGCATGGATTGAATATAGTATGTTAAAAAATTAAAAAGGGTCAACATTAATAATATATATCATTAATAAAAAAATTTTAAGATAAGAAACTAAAAATTACAAATTTAAAAATACTATTAGACCGTGAGCTCGTAATAATGCGAAACTGTAATTTTTTTTGTCTGCCATTTGTAACTGATTTGGTACCTAAGCTAAGGCTACAAAATAAATTTGCAATAAAGAAAAATTTTACATATTTCGACGATTTTTGACCTATTGTTTATGATAAATTCATTGACAGAAAGTGTACAGTTGTCAAAGGGTATGAATTTCCTTTTACAAAAGTTTGGACTGAAAAAACCGTTAAAGCAAGAAAATTTAAAAACATGACTATCATAAATTCGACTCATTCACGAATAACATCCAACCATTTATGTTTATAACCAAACTTACCTATGTTAAACCAGCAAACGACTGGCTGGAAAAAGAACGATAGCAATTCCACGTTGGGCTCACTGGCTATTATGGTCTCCCGGTCTCTCAATACAAAGGTAGCTAAAATACAAAGTGGAAAACACGCAATATATCGTGGAAATATGATATAGAACGTAAATGTAAAACAATATTTCAAACTTAAATTATGATGGAAGTTATTTATTTATTACACTTAATAATTATGAAATGATTTAAAGGACTTTTTGATTTGTGTTCATAAACACAAAACATTTTATAATTCTTAAATATCAAAACAAAACATGCTTGACATTAAATGCTATTTTTTGTTTATCAAATCTTTTTATTATAAATGTGCTATAAACATAAACATTTTCAGATTAGTTTTAATCGATATCTGCTTAGTTAAATTATATTTACACATAAGAGAGAGTAGCTATATTCATACGATCCTATAACAGCCGAAAAACGAACATTAAAATGGTCCTGCAAAACTTTAAAAAAACTAAAGTGATCTCACATATTTTATGATATTTATACCATGTGTATGAAATACACCAAGGTAAACTAAGTTTAGTCCCAAGTGTTTATACCATGTATATGAAATATACCAAGGTATATACTAAGTTTAGTCCCAAGTTTGCAACGCTTAAAACTATTGAAGCTATGAACAAAATTTTGTTATAGGTGTTTATAAAATCACCTAACTAGTCCATTTTCGGTTGTCTGTCGTCTGTCCGTCTGTCATCACGATAACTCAAAAACGAAAAGAGATATCAAGCTGAAATGTTTTTTATAACTCTAATTATTATTCTCACAAGCAGAATGTTCGGAATGTATCTTTATTAATCGAAAAGGTTTTTTCCCTTTCATGGACACGCAATTTCTTCTCTTTCATGAATAATCGAATATTTTCAAACATACCCAAGTGGTGGGGTATCAAATAAAAGAGCAAGACGTGTACTTTATGCAAAAATTTTTATCCCCGACGCAAAGGGATATGGGGAGAGTGGTACTCAGGTCTGGGACCAATTAAAAGGGCATGATGTGTAATTTAAAAAACTGTAAGTTACATGAAAATCACTTCAGCCTTTTTAAATTTGTGAAATCTCTTATCAGGAGTCTATCAAATTTCATAAAATTTATAATATACTTCTCATTTATTTCTATGCAACCATAATTAATCACACAGCGAAGTGAGCGGGGTACAGCTAGTATTAGTATAAATAGCAGCAACCTTCAAATATAGTTTTATTGTTTGAAAATGCGTTTAACTAAGACGAAACATATATAATAGTAAATTATTCTTATTAAATGGATCTTCGTATTAAATTATAGTGGATTAACTGCAAGGTAAAAATAAAAATAAATGTCATATGTGTATTTTTTGTGTAAACTTAATCAGTTTACAACTTTTTCACAATGAGTGGTATTACGTCAAACAAGTTAACATGCATATTTATTTAAATATGCGATAAGACAATATAGTGTAAGGCCGTTTTTAAGTTACAAGACAGTTGTAAAAATGTACGTTTTTATATTAAGATTATGTATGCAGAATTTCATTCCATTTGGATTATTATATTAATTGATTCGTAAAGTTGCAAAATTCTTAACCAAATTTTAAATTTATTATTGCCACAGCGTTATGTGGGTGATTCATTTCCATCTAAATCCATCCCGGTCTTTGGGAGACCGTCATGAATTAAATGTAACACTTAATTACAGACAAACAGGAAAGCATAACTCTTACTTTACGATCACGTAAAATTATCTCTCGGGTTCTCTTCGAGGCCGAACAGAAAACATGTATAATGTTGTAAGCTATTCAAAGAAAAAGTATTTTTGGGAGACATTTCATAATGAGGTTGAATGACTTTTAACGGTTCTATAAATGTCATTCCTTGTGTATTTAATTTAATAAATCAATTTAAATTGAATTAATTATCAATTGTGATAAAAATAAAAATTAAATTAATTATCTTTATTTTGTTATAAAGGTCATGACCTTTCTTAATTAAATATTTCAATATCAAGTTCAAACAAACACCAAAAAAATTCAGAACATAAAAAATTCAGAGTAGCAGGGCTGCATCCTTAAAATCATATATCCCGCTTATTAAATATCTACTTACTTTTAGCTCCTTTTTTTTGTCATGGAATTTTTGTCTTTTCATGTTTTGGAAACTATTTACAAAAACAAGGTGAGAATGACCTATAATTAATAAACGTGAGCGCCCCTACGTTGGAATTCAAGCATCGTGAAGTGTTTTAAGCGTATTCTCCACCCACCATTAAGACTTTTTCGGCAATCGTTTTAACCTAAATCTTGATGTATGATTTTGTTATACTATCCTTTTTGGTCTTAAAGATGCCAATGTTGTAAAAATAATTAAAACATTTAAGATATGGATAGATAAAAAAATTCCAATACACGATAGAATGTGCTTATTAAATTCATTAAAGCAATTTTAAAGTAAATTTTTCTCTGTGATAAAACTTCTTTAGAAGAAGTAAGATTTAATAAATCTCTCTTACTTTTTATAAAAAAAAAAATTTATATTTCAAAATAAAGGATTTTATCACACAGAAAGTTTTCAAAAATTTGATTCAGATTATGTATTTTATTTTAATTGAATAATTCATTCATTTGAGAATAATATTTTTTATTTACATTGTTAATCAATTTAAATAATACCAACTATACAATTTAACAACTGTAGATTTATAGTTTTTAATATTGTTAAATTATAACAATTTAAAAATCTAAACTTGTCCCTTGTGTGGAATGTCGTTTAGTTTAAAAGCAACGTTAGTTTACAATGCAGCTGCGAAATGCATTAATAAGTAAGTTAAATTTAAATATATTTATCTTATCAACCACTAAGTTGGACAAAAAAAGTTACTTAAGTACTCTACTAGTTATTTAAGTTGGCACGTTTTTCAGTTTTTATTAATTAGATATTAATTTGATTAATTAGACATTGTTTAGATATTACCTAGAAAAAGGTAGATATTACCTAGACACTAAGCCATAATTCCAATTATCATAATAATTATCTAAAAACAATTAAATTAAATTACGTAAACCATTATTTTAATATTAAAAAAATAGCACCAATTATTTCGACTGTGTTATGCTTTTTTAGAATGACAGTTACTGTCTGATTTTATGTTTTGGAACTGCTATGCATATGTCTTTCAGAATTATTTTAAAGATTGATTGACACCTTAAAATAAATGTTCAATCCCAATTTTTGACTTTCAATTTTCAAGAATTTTTTAATCTGCTAAAATAAAGTATAATTAAAGCATAATAATTCAAAACAAATTGTAGGAACTTTCAAGCTTTAGTAGGTCACAAAAGTAGATCTTCCCGGAATTAAAAGCTGCCAGGAGGACCGCATTTTCATGAGAATTAAAGAGGTTATATTGAAAAGAAAGTTTGTCGTACCTTTTTTATGTTTTGATCAGCACAAAAACTGATTAATTTACTACGGGAACTAAAATTAATGCTTTCCGCTTTCCAGTTTACTTTAATAAGGGACTGGAAACATGCTCAAAAACTTCAAGCCTTTAATTAATCAGTTTTTTGTGCTGAATTTTGTGCCATTAATTTTCGTGCAAATGACTTGAAACTTTTTCATTTTCAAGTTTTTTTGTAATACTTTCAAAGATGTATGGTATACTTTTTTCAAAAAACGTTCAATTTTTCAATTATATAACGTTAAGTACTCAAAATTTCAATCGCCAATAACTCGAAAAGTATTAATTTTTCGAAATATACTTGAATAACATGTTTTGCTTAGATGTCATTTTCAAACATATATTTTTCCGGCTCCTAGAAGAGGTGGTTATCACCCCCTGAACAAAAGCAGTACTCGGTACCATTTAACTTTTGAGCTAGGGGGTAAACAATACTTAATTCCAAATTTTCATCCAAATCGGTGCTATCAGTAAAAATTTCGAGATTTCTTCTTTATTTCTCGTCGTATATTGGAATAAATTATTAATCAAGCTGCCAAATAATTCATAAATAATTATTTCTTGAACTGTGATGTTTATTCAAATGATACAATCAGGGGACATTTTTATTTCTGGTCTAGTTCTTCATAGTCTTTTATCAAATAGAAATAGTTTATTGACTTGCTGATAACTTTATATTTTATAGAAATTATTAGTTTGTCACAAAAATTATTAATTGTTTGTTTCATTTTCAGTTAGTTTGAGCAACATTCTTTATGGATTACAATTTTTATGGGCAAGTGCAGTAAATTCCAATAAAGATGATGAAAATCATCAACGTTTTACGTCCAATGAAATCGTATGGTTATTAAGTATTTATCCAATTGGTGAAGCCATTTCGCCAATTTTAATATTAATATTTGGAAATGCAGCTGGACGAAAACAAATTTTATTGTATACGATGGCGTTGTTAAGCGTGACGAATATATTTTTGTATAGTAGTAATTTGTATGTAATTCTATTCACACGAATTTTATCTGCAATTTTACTTGGTTTTAATTGTACTATGGCACCAGTATTAATTGGCGAAACTAGTTCATCAAGTGTTCGTGGCAAATATTTAACATTATTGGCAATAAATGCAAATTTTGGATTAGTCGCTGGATTTATATTGATTGGAAAATTTTCACTTCAAATTTATAATTTACTGCTGATTATTACACCGATAGTACTTTTTATTTTAACGTTTTTATTTGTTATCGAATCACCGTATTATGATGTAATCATTGATAAAAAAGATAAAGCGTTAAAATCATTAGAAAAATTAAAATTATCGAAAAATATTGAACAAGATTTATTTGTAATTGAAGAATTTATTCAAGAACAACAAAAATCTGTTGGATTTATGAAATTATTTAAAAAGAAACAAAATCAGTTATCATGTCTCTTTGTAACTGGGTACCAAATTGCAAACACTTTTACAGGAATTGACTTTATCCTAATCTATATGTACTTCATTGTTGAACTAGTTACTGAAGATTCTCAATATGAATTTCAAACATCATTGTTATTTTCAAGTTCCGGTTTAATTATGTGTGTAATAACATCATTTTTAATTGATAAATGGGGTCGACGACCATTATTTATTATGTCATCGATTCTAACATCATTATTTTTATTTATTCTAGGAGCATATTTCTATTTACTTAACTATAATGAAAGTATCAAAAGATTTGGGTATGTTGTAATTATTTGTTTAGTTCTATATAAAATTTCTATATCAATCGGCTTATCCAGTTTACCAAAAGTCTGTGCTGGAGAATTATTTGAACCAAAGTTTGTTCACATTGGCTCAAGTATTTCGAGAACATTGTATAATTTGTCTAGTTTTTTAATTGTATGGACGAATTCTTATTTAATACAAATTATTGGCATGAGTGGTATTTTTATTGAATTTGGTGTAATTTGTTTAATTTTTGGTGTTGCTTTTACATTAATTGTACCTGAGACAAAAAATAAATCCTTGGAACGGATTCAACTGGAATTAAAACAGTATAAAATTAATTCAAAAAATATATAAACAAAAGTCATAAAGTAGGTATTTAATCTAGATGTGATGACTAATAAAAAGAGATTTCTAATGTGTTCTGTATGTTCTTTATGCATACATTTTTTGCATATCATTTTCTAATAACACTGAGTGTAAAAACATTTCTTATTTACAAATTTTTTTCGGAAATCGTTATCTTTTGGAGGAAATCCCACTTAAAAATCTACCATCGAAAGAAAACATTCTGGCTACAGAAAAATGTTTCAGTCAAAAGTGTCAAATACAAAATTTACCTCTACCCATGACCTTGACCTGAAATTTGAGTTTCACGGTCGTTTAATCTTGATCTTCAAAGTATCTTGAAAATTTACCTGTACTAAAAAGTTATTAACACAAACGAATGATCTTTATTGTCCTTGATAACTTTATTCTAAAAAATTTTTAAGTCGCATTTCCTCCGATTTTGAATAAAAATAATAGTTTTTTATGAAGATTATGAACTTTCTAATTTCAAGTGTTCATTTATCTCTTACCTTTGAGGATCTAAATTGACTATTAAAACAACTCGGAGAACCAGGTCCTATCTAATGTTAGAAAATAATGCTCCTAATCAATCTCCTCAACTACTTTTGTGCAAGGATTGGTTAACTACAAAACGAGCTATTAGCCATAATATATTTAAATGGTTCACAATGGTTCTGGACTTACTTCTTTTTTATTTATAGGCAATTTTATTACAGATATGACATACAAATTACACACGAAACAAAATTAAATCTTTATATTATTTCTCAAACCTGTTTCTTCAAATCGGTATATTTTTTAACCGTAAGTCTATTTTTCGAAATTACTCAACACATGAACTTTCAAATGAATGGTAAATCATGAAAATTGATATTAACTGGAAATCTCGAAGAACCTCCTTCCTTATATCCTAATCCAGGAATAAGGAAGATTTCGCTATATGACAAAAAAACCAGTCTATAGAAAATTAATATAATAAGATAATATTAAGTGTCCGGTAAACACTTTCAATTTTAATTTAAAATAAACTACGTATATAAATATGATATTTATTGTTTTAAAGTTTTAACTCCAGATTATATCCTATGGTTGATGTTGAGTCCTTGTAACTATTAAGAAATTATATCCGAATAGAGCACATTATGTTTTCAAATGTTAATATTTTTATTACCTACTTATTTGTCAATATTTATTAAAGATATGAAAAATAAAGCTTGATAACATAAAAGTATTATATTTTTGTGCAACATCAACAAGTTTGAATAAAGATACAAATTCATTCAAAGAAAGTGTTTTTTTTTTAAATGATACCTTTTTTCGAGACATGTTTTTGCAACACTGCTAATATAATATCAATAAAATACTGCCAACTTGGATCACCAAACGTTGATTTTTAAGATTGAAATATTGAGATAACACAATTTTGACTGGACCTGCAATAGAATTTCACACGGTATGAATTGATTCAATATGGAACAGTCAAAAGGAATCAAAATTACATAGGACAGTCAAAGGATACGTTTAAAATATAAAATTCTTGTAATCTTTATTTTGAAATTTTTGATTCTTTATTATTTTTATTTTTCAAAAATATCTGTATTTCTTCTAAACTTTTATTTTTAGTTTCTGGAAATACCATAATTATAATCACAGTATTAATTGTACAACATAAACAGAATAACCAAAATACACTATATATACCAAAATTGATTGATATTATTCGATACGATTGAATGACAATAAAACGTAATATGTTACCATAAAATTCTATGAAGCAAGACGCAATTGCAATTAAGTTCGAAGGAAACATTTCTCCGACACATACTTGCGGTAATGGTGTAATACCTATGCTCATGGTAATTTTAGACAAAATTAAGAATATAACAGGTAATAATGTAATTTCTGTTATATATTCAAAATCAATGTACTTTAAAAAGAAATATAACCCGATTAAAAATAAGCAAATTGCTGTAGAAGAAGTTGACACAATTAATAATGGTCGTCTACCCCATGTGTCAACGAAAAAACTTGCTAATACAACGGTGAAAACACCAACAGTTGCGAAAGCTATTGAAGCATAATTCGATGATATATCACTACCAATTTCATCGAAAATAGTTTGAGCATATGCTAAAATGACATTTATACCTGTTAGTGCATTTGTTGTGGTTAAAAGTAATGTATAGAATAGTGCTTTTCGATTCGAATCAATTCGAAATAAATCCAAATATGAAACATTTTTGTCTTTTAATTCTTTGATATACTCTTGGATTTCAATTAATTTTTCTTGATTGTCATTACTCACTTGAAATTTTTCTAAGGCATCGTATGCTAATTTCGGTTGGTTTGAAATTACCGAATAGTAGGGAGATTCAGGCATGAACGAAAAACTTAAAATAAACAACAAAATTATAAATATCAATATAATACTATTTACTGTAATTGAGACATATGGCCCCATTGCATAAATAATTAAGACACCTATGTTATATTCAGCCATAATAATTGACCCTAATCGTCCACGACGAGTTGGAGAACTAATTTCACTTATATACATCGGAACAATTGGTGTCGCACCAGCAATACCTATCCCGCATAATATACGACCGACTATTAAACTCCATACACTTGTTGTTGTCACAAATAATAGTGTGCCAATTAATATTGGTATTGTTGCAAGTACCAAGGTACGTTTTCGTCCTAAAACCATACCACCGATAGCACCCAATATGGGTGCTGGTATTGAACCGAATGTAAACGATGAAGCTATCCATGAATCTTCTTGTTGCGTTATATTTAATGTAGTGGATTCATTTATTTTTTGTAAAATTGGTCCAGACCAACCACCATGAACACCGAGTAGAAGATACATCATACTTGCTGCAAAAGAAAGAAAATGTAAATCAGTTTTTATGTAAAGTCAAACAGTGCGGGGACACAATTGAATATGGACTTTGATATATTTCATTTACAGATTAACTTCATGGATTTGTACAACGCACTGCTAGATATACAGCTAGAGAGACTATAAGTCGATTTAGCTAATCAGAAGAAACCAGGCAATCCTGAAGATGAAATTTTGCAAACCTTTTTTATAAGTGAACCATAAACATAAGCGAAATGATATTCTGCTAAAATTGACTTGAGTATGTTGACATTGTTTTATAGGACAAAATGCCCAAATAAGAGTTTAGTTTATCATCAATCCATTCCACAAACTCGACCCCGCATTTCTCCGCTCACGAAGGAAAGGATTTAATGTATTGATTTTAGATTCAGTAAAAGTTTAGGTTTGTTAAAGTGGAATTGTTGTTAAAAACAGGTACCGAAACACCGTTTCGATTTATTTCGTCTAAATTTGAACTATGCAGGTAGTTTACGTATCCTCCAATGAGAGTAAGCAAGAGAGATATGTTCCGAGGTGAGACTCACTCAGTGTAAATACTCTAGTAGTGAGTATATTATCAATTTTTTTATTTTTAATCAATTTTATAGACTAAAACCAATGGTCTTTTCCATTATTAAAATCACTTACAAAAAAAGAAAAAATTACTTTTTCAATTCAAAGCAACCCTCGAAGAATTTCAGAGAATGAATAACCAAACAAAATTATCCCCAAAAACATTATTCCCATCCCCAAACCTTATCATTGGCATGTTTATTCTATGGCATGTAAATTCCTCTTGTAATCCTTTTAACAATAATAAACTATTTTCTGTTTAAATTCTTAACAGGTAGTAGACACTCTGTATTTTAACTATTTCTAACACTTCGGAACATCTTTTTAAAATCCAAAAAGGGTAAAGCAAAGTCAAAGCCTGCCTAGCTATGTGATTGATATTATTTTACGTATAAAAAAGATTCCCTTAATTATTTGACAATCTAAGAAACACGTATACACATACAAATGAATAATAAAAACAAATTAAATAATAAAAAGTGTCATAAAAATAATATGCTTATGTGCATGTTATTTCCCGTCAAAATAAAACTTTATAGCCACATTATTTTTTTTCTTCAAATATTGAAGTTTAAGTTCTGCTAGAAAACGGTTACTAATTTAAAATTAATTGTATGCAGGTAATAAAAAATGAGGATCCCTACATTTACGAGTGCTTCCCATCTTGAAAGTAAATATAACAAATTTTGTTGCGTGCCCCATAAACTTCAATAAATAACAAAACTTTTGAATCTATTGCGGGACAATTACGTTGTTTTTTTAAATAAATTGAAAACATAAACTTTACAAGAAATAAACATTGATATCGCATTAATACGTCATTTATGCATACAAATATTTTCTGAATGACGCGCTAAAATCTATTTTTAATTTCATATTTAAATTAGTTTAAATTTTCTTGGTAAGGTTGTTTTTAATTTAAAGTACCTAAATTTATCAAATTAAATAACATCTAATAAAAAAATAAACTTTTGTTAGAAGCATTCCAGCAATGCGCCAGGTTGAATGTTAAATTTACTTTAAAAAAATACTTTTTTCGATAGCTTTTCTTACATTTTTTAATAATTGCAAAACATTCACCTAATAAAAAAAATATACGCCATAATCTACGATTAAAATGTAAAACAGTATATCGTGAATGCGTTTACAAATTGAAAAATATACCACAACGGATAGATCAACCAATTAATTTAATAAAGTCAACTAATATTTATCGTTTATAAATAATTAAATAATGAAATAGTTTTTTTACCTGTGATAGCACCAAAATATTGTAAAAATGGGAAACTACGTTTAATATTTTCATTCTTGTTTATTCCGAATTCAAGGTTAAAATCCACAACATTCTTAGAATTCATTGCACTAACTTTTTTATTCGAACTCATAATGTAAACAACTAATCTAAAATGTTTTTTAAATTAATTGGATATTAATATTAATTACGCACCAATCACATAAATGATTAGTTAATTGCCATAACTTAAAACAAAAATTTGATTAACCACAATCATTTTAAAATAATTAATAAAGAATAATAAATATTTTTTTTACAAGTAAACAAATTTATTTCGCACATGAAAGAATTAATTCCAAACTAGTTTTGTGGACATTACGTGATTAAAAATTTCAATTGGTACCTAAACAATGTTGACTATTATCACTAAACGTTTATAATTAACTAGGAAATTCATTAATTTTTACAAAAAAAATATTAAAGTTCTTATCTATAAATTATGTTAATTATGTTTTGGTCGCCTTAGACTAGCGAACATTGTAAGCATTGTTTACGCAAGACTTTAAATATAATTTACTTAGTGAATTTATTATAGTAAAGGAATCAATGGCATGTATTTACAAAATCTTAAAATTATTTTTAATTTTTAATTAATGGTAGACGAAATAGAAAAAATATGAAGAAGTATAAATAATTATAGTAATTTTGATGCCTCAAAATTATGAGTAACTTAAAATTAATGAAAATTTCTCAATGCAATTATAGCTGAGAAAGCATTTTTCTAGATAAAGAGTGTTGAAATTTAGAAAAATTGGAAATTTGTCAAAAGGAACACATTTTGCTCTATAGGTTGATTCATAATTTATGGCTTACGGTAATGAATCGCGAAAACAATCGCAAGCACAGATATTGAAAAATATGCAGGGTATTTAAACAATTAATTCTGTTTTATGTTACACCTGCCTACAATGCCAAAACATTGCTAATTAGATAGCAAGTACAGTTTTGAATGAGTAATCGAAGGTTCGCCTGTACATCAAAACAAATGCAAATGAATAATTAAATTAGGATCTGTCATTATAAATCAATTTACAGTAAAGTCTACAATTATAAATCATACTTATAAATTTTTTCAGCGACTCCTAGACTAGACTAATATTTATTATTTGCAGGTATTTTGAAATCATTGTATTTCCAAAAGTATTCATGTAATTACCGTGTTTAATCTCAAAATCCTTTAAATATATTCTAAAGAAATTGTTTTTGTCTGATAATTTCAACAATATATTATAATTATTTCTGACTGCGTTATTAGTCCATTTGTTGTATTATTTTAAATTGTTTGGGTAGATACTTTATTTTTTTTTACTATTTCTTGATCAATTTAATAACATGGTGAGAGATCGTTTAATAAAAATATTTTTTTTATAATCATTCAGTGTTAAAACAATTAAATTAAAAAAAAAAATTGTTTGTATTCTTACAAACTTTATAAGGGTCAACGCCAATGCCACTAGTAATAGTAGTTTAGTTAAAATAGATAATGGGAAGCGATTAATTTATTTGTCACCATCTAATCTAATTCAACACTTCACTGAGTTAATTATTGAAATATCATGTATGGACAGTGTTGATTACGCAAACGTTTGTTTTTTTAACATCATGTAAGTAAAGAAAGATAGCCACTCTCACACACAAAGTAATAAGAGTATCTGTCTTCTCACTTCCTCCAGTGGATATAGTATATACTTTAAAATGGTATAATTATATTTTTAGAAGCATTATATTTTATATTATTATACCATGTATATGAAATATACCAAGGTATACTAAGTTTAATCCCAAGTTGTAACGCTGAAAAATATTGATACTATGAACAAAATTTTGGTATATGTGTTCATAAAATCACCTAATTGGTCCATTTTCGATTGTCTGTCTGTCGTCTGTACGTCTGTCATCACGATTACTCAAAAACGAAAAGAGTTCGTAAATGAGCAACAGGTCAATTGGGTTTTGAGTCCGTAGGACCCATCTTGTAAACCGTTAGAGATAGAACAAAAGTTTAAATTTAAAAAATGTTCCTAATAAAAAAATAAACAACTTTTGTTTGAATAATTTTTTCGTAAACATCACTATTTACCCTTGAGGGCCCAAATTGTATAGTATGTATTATATGGGAATAGTTTTATATGTGTGGCAAGTATGTATGTGTAATGTGACAGAGTAATCAACGCTGTTTATACATGGTATTTCAACAATTAACTCAGTCAATTTTTGTTTTCACTTGTTTTTTTAAATTTAATTGACTTGTTACAATCACAATGTCAAAAAATTAAAGGTGAAAAGTCCCAGATAAGACTATTTTACTCAATTTACATTGTTAATAAGATTTGATGCTAAAATAGGGGGGGGGGTATGTAATATATTTAGTCAATAAATAAATTTGACTACATACAATTTACTTATGATTTTTTACTCGAAAATATAAATCTACATATTTTTTATCAAATATTTTGCAACTCGCTTAATCATACTTATAACCAAATATTTTGTCACAGATAGTTAGAAGGTAGTTTACATTTAAAACAATATTTGTTTATCCTAATTATTTCTAAATTGATAACATACATTTTATTTTTAGACCAGCAGCTATAAATACAAGTTTTATTTAGAACCAGGTATATCCGGAATTTATCTCATGTGAATGGTATTAATTAATGATTGGGGTATATTAATTATTATTGAACGTGTTCTTGGAATCAAATATGCTATCCAATTACTTTCAACAAGAATCAAATTACGTTTACCACGTCCTCCAAATAGATATTCTGAATCGATAAAGCTATGCAAAACCATTGGTTTACGTAAGGAGTTGGTCCTACTATTGAAATTTCTAAAGATATTATAAAGCTAAAAATACTTAAAGCGTAAGCTTTTATTGTACTTAATAATAATAAAATACATTTTGTCCATCTTTCTTGAGGCATCTGTAAATGACTACATGTAAAAACTTTTAATTTCAGTTGCTCAGATAATTAAGGTGTATCCAATTCCATACGCGGTATGCTTAACTCCCAAATTTACCTACAGGGTTGAAAGTGTATATTGATTTAGTGTTATAGATATGCCCATTGGAGTGCCCACAATCCAGCTTCCTTACCACTCTTTTACATAGTGTATTGCATGCATTCAAAAACTGGAAAAAAAGGGAAGTCCAATTTTAAAAATCATCTTCTAATAATAAGTAAGTAATGACAGGGAAATAATATTTGGTGCTCACGATTTTTTTACACCGGCCCTGCGATTTTCAAGTCTCTATTCCTTTGTCTTCATTCTCAAGTCATTGCATTTGTGGAAACAAGGCATATGTGGCTCGATTCGCATGTCGAAAAACTCCAATGTACGTGAACACGAAGGGTATATACGGCTCGATTGGTATAGAATTAAGTAGCTACCGGTCTATTTTATGAATTGAGTATAAATATTCAAATTATAGTTATTTTTAATAATTTTCAAAATATTTAAGTAAATAATATTTTTTTTTCGAATATTTTTATAAAAACCTTTTTCTTCAGAATGGAGAATTTTTTAACCTACCATTAATAACTTTTTATAAATATTATAATTTTTTTTATCATGAGGCATTTTGTAATACAAAAAAGGTATATTATTTAAATACAAAAAATTCACAAACAGAATGTTTTACAAGAATAATCATATTCAGCATAAATTTGCAGTACGTATATACCTTTAATAAAACCTAAATACCTATAGGTGGAAGGAATATAGAATATAAAAACAGCCTCAAATATGTGTTTGTTGTACAGCTGTTCTTCTTCTTTCCAAGAATGGAATGACTTAAAATTTTTTTTCACGTGCGTATAGAGCTAGAAAAAGCAGATAAAATATTCTAAAATGGTTAAAAGTTTCTATTTTTTTATTTAGTAATTCTTATATTTTAACAAAAGTCACAATACCCTATTTTTCTGTATAAAAGAATCTTTTTATGGAAATTCGAATCAAAGCTTTAACCATTTAATTAAGATTTTCTGATCATAGGTTAAACGATTTCGCAAACGTTCAAAAATCAAATTTTTGAAATCCTTTTTTTTTTTCATCGTTATTTTTAGTTTGTGCTCCTTAACACCAAATACAGGAAAGTATACACATTACTTACTCCGAAATTACATTTCATATTTCTGCTACTTAACCTTTCGTGTTAGATAGAAATCGACAGAACAGATATCATTGCATAAATTACCATTTCCAATCCTCACAAAGCTTACACACTTGTTTTACCCAAACGTTAATGTTGGAACAAATAATTCAAGTAGAGGAATAGTTCTTGTTAGTGGTGAAAATTATAAATCAGGTACAAAATTTTAAACCCATTCAATACATTCTCGGAATGAAATATAACTTTCTTAGTTCTAATTCAAAATACGATTTCTCAAGAACATATTATTAATTCTGGATCTATGATTTCAGTCGTTCCACGTGATTTTTTGAAATGTTTTAAACATATAAAATTAAAAATTTGTTCCACAGCCTACAAATACTAAATTTAAAACTTTTAATGCATCCAAATACATCTCGAATTTAGTAAAGATCAAGGTTTTAACTTCGAATTTATTGTTGGTGAGGTAACATATACAATTCTTGGACTAGATTTTCTCGAAAAATTCAATTTAGAAATTTATTACAATACCTATAAAACTACGTTTCAACTACGTTTCAATTACAAGAGATTGCAGAATTCTTATCTGGGCTCAAAATATACTTTTCAAACCAAGTCACTTCCGCCTATTTCTCCCTAATCTTTATGTATGCTTAGATCTTCAAAAGTACGCAACGGATTTTGATGTGGCTTTTTCTAATAGAAAGGGTGATTCAAGAGGAAGATTTTTTTGTATAAAAATTCAAACCTCTTGTGTCACAAGGCACTACATAATTACTACATAGCTAACTACTACATAATCTGAGAAAATTTAGAGCCACTTTGTATTTTTATGGCTATGTATTGTATCAAATACAAAATATTTACCAATTTTTTCCATCAACAATGTTGTGAACATACCAACAAACAACAATGGATTTTTATTGTTATGGAATGAACATATATTTTGTTTAAATTTAATGTACCGTAATGGGTGTTACAATGGTGCTATTATATTCCAATATGTTTATATAAATTTTAGTTACAAAAAAAAAAAAACCAATGATAATAAAAATATTTATTGGAGATAGTGTTCTTTTTTTTGTCAGTAGAATGTGTCTGAAACTCGACGACAATCACAACACAAAGTTGGTATTTTCTTATAACAAACTTTTCTATCACCTTTTGTAGATGAAATAAAATCCAGCAGCTGTTGTTCACCAAGAACAATTTCGCTATATACTTACTATAGGTTACAGTATACCTACATTATTGTATGTTGAAAATTTATAACACTGTTTTAATAATATCTACTTCAGTGTCCCATAAAAATATGTTCGCTGACATAACGTACATATTTTTTATTTTATACCCAAAGCTACAAAACACATTTAAATAGGAAACGTCTAGGTGACCGGCGCCGTAAACGGCATTATAATTGTCCGAACAGAGTAGATATTAATTAGTTTACTCAAATTATTACTTTTTGACTAGATTACAGTTGTTTTTGCTTCAAAAAAAAATTAATTTTGAGGATATTTTTTAAGCACTGAAAAAGTCCCAGAGGAAGATGATGTAATTGGGCCGATTTTGAGAAACTCCAGTTTTACATATTTTCGCGGATTTAAGGCAGCAATATCCGAATCAAACCTTTTCAATGTGATGTCTGTGTGTGTGTGTACGTATGTGCGTATGTTCGCTCGGATTCTTTCGCCTCGAATATCTCGCGAAACAATTTTGACATTTACACGTGAAATTACTCATTCGACGCGTAATCGCGTTTTTGAAAACTGAAAGAGATTGCAGCAAAATTATAATTGAACCGTTTTTAATGGTATTAAAAAAATTGGAAAAAAACTGAATAAACAGAATCTGAAAAGTGGATTATCTCTGGAAAAGTACATTATCTATGGAGATAATGATCGTTCCAGCATAAGTTCGAAGAATATGTATATGTTCGAAGAATAATCTAATGAAGGCTAACAAGACCTTTTTTTTAATGTTTTTTCCTCTTTGGGAAGTTACTCGTGTAGACTACAGGGGTTGCACTCACATGACTTCAGTACCACACCGACTATGTACTGACAATTTATTTTCTTAAAATAATTATAGAGATTCTTGACTCAACAAAAACAAAAATTTTCACTTGTTATTGTAACATCCAAGTAAGGGATTTTTTCTTGATTTTAATTTCAATAAAAAAAGAAGTGAAATTATTGAAAAATCTACTCAACAAAACATAGAAGTATTCAGATGAATAGCTAACGCCGGTATGCTATGCTAAAACTAATAAGACTTCCATTTATCTACCACGATCGGCAATGGTTAAAATCGCTGATATTTACGGTTAAAAATTATTTTCTGCGGCGAATAATTTAAAATATTTGTTACCAGTGACGGTCATGTAGACAATACCTATTTTAATAACAAAATATTCAAAAGTCAGTTGGTAGGTACCACTCAATTTTATAAATTTTATGTATAATGTTATTTATATATCGATACAATTTTGACATATAAATAACATTTTTTATTTTCTTAACATGCCTACAATATCCGAATCATATTATATATTTCCTTCCTTCCATATCTAACCTAAGACTCATTCTTTTATTATATTTATATATGCCGATCGATAATCTTCGATCGTTTTCGATAACTATTAAATCTGTAGATAGTTAAATTTTCAATTAATTCTATTAATTTTCAATCTAAGCTATGTATACAATCCATAGACTTATAGGTCGTTTCATACAATTATAATATTATTAAAAGTTAATAATACTTAATTAAAAGTTTATAAATATTTTATTGAATGATATATTTTTAAAGTATGATCATCCAAAAATGTCGCCGCTCATCATGTGAGCTATTTTTGTCAATAGTTCAAGTATAGTAAATTTAGACTACACTGTGCTAGGCATAGAATAAGGCTGTAAACCTTTTTCTCTGCAGTAAGAGACTTTTCAATTATTACACTTATTTAAATATTCTGTTTCCTTGCAATACATTGTTCAAGTTTTCCTCAAAGGTGTTGTATCAAGATGTCAGTCTTTATAAAGTAAATTTAAAATAAACTTTATAATAAAAAGGATATATCTTTAAAAGATATAACGTATTTTGTCGTGTACTTATATAGAAATTTGCTTCGAAAAAAGAAGAATTTGCAGACGTAACAGTAAAAATTAAATGATTAGTTTTTAAAAGATGGAAATGAAAATACGATCATGTAAAAATAATAGACAAATTTTCAATTGAAGTAACATCTGGTGTCATATCATTCCTATCTTATAAGAGATCTTAAAAGCAGATTATTATATAATAATATACATATACGTATTCTTCTACAGGATGAGGAATAACTTAGTTATTTCAATGTATATGTCTGTTTAAATTATATAAAAGCAGCAGAGGAGCATTTTTTGATATGATTTTTTATGACTTAAAATTGCACAAAAACGTAATATTAAATTTATGTATTTTGTTAATACGTAAACTTAAAATTACTTTTTGTTTTTGTTTACTTATAATCATGTATACGATATTTATTTACATCAAGATCTCTCGATTATAATTGATGATTTTTAATATGATACATACAGCGTAAACTAAATATGGACAAATATATTGCCTAGTAATCTTAATTAAAGAGAATTGAAAATTGCCCTACCAATTAGACCATTCGAGTTGTAGACTCAGAGTGCAATTTTTTCGTAAAGTTAATCTTAAGTTTTTTATAATAGAATTTATTTGAATCTATTTTTTCTGTGCAGAACGCAGTTTAGAGTAGCAAATTTAAGAAATTCATTCATAGATAATAGATAAGTTATTTATTTATTTTTAATTTTAAAAGTTTGCCTATATCTACACGTAATTGACTATAATATAAAATTATAAGCAATTAATTAATGCGAAGGGGCACTTATTTACATTCTGCACAAAGCGAAAAACGCTACACTTCGAACATTCTTGAAACCCGAAATCGCAGTGTCACGATATTCATTTTATTGTTGCACTCAACTGACTGAGATTAGTACCACAGTGGAAAGGAAAATATCTTTTTCCGAAACCTGTACATAAATAAACTAACGTAAATGGTATTATATCGAAGTTGAAGTATGAAGAACACAGATGTATATAAAATCTATTTACAATAAAGAAGTATAACACGCTACTACTATTCTATTATAAAAGTAAAGAAATTCATAGTATTTTAAAGTACATTTTTAGTAGTAACAGCCATCTTATCTATATGTCTGTGTTATTTGTTTGCTCTTCAAGCTGCATCCGTAGATAATAGTATTATTATTGTTGTTATTAGTGACGTGCTACTCCTGTATATATCTTTTCTAACTGTTATAGCATGCATATTATATATATATTATAAAGTGTGATTTTTTAAAAAGTTTCCTTATATTCCTAAAACAAAATCATAAAATCAAACGATATCATAAAATGCGAAAAAAGTATCGGCTTATTTAAGGGAAAATGTAAATACAGTAATTCGTTTTTACTGAGACGTCTTTATGCTCGTACATGGGTAAATTTTGTGTTTTAAAAATGGAACTATTATTCCTTTCGAAAATTTTTGATTTTTGACCCAACTAAAGCGTGTCATTTAGTTAAAATTTGTGAAAATAATATACGTAAAAACCTTCGTGAAAAGAAAAATTAAGAATTTGTAAAAAAATTATTATTTGGAGAATTTTATGGTTAAAAATTGTCTATGTTTGCATTTCATTTTCAAAATATAAAGGCTGGAATGTTTTTTAAAAATCATCCTGTATAATATATTATGCTTCAAACGTGTAAATTTCCATTGTATAATAAATTTTATACTATGACACTGGTTTTGATTGTGCCAATAAAACTATTGTAATTTATTTTCATAGTTTGCTAAATATGAAAAAATTAGGGCAAATTGAACAAATTTAATATACCGTTTCTTATTATAAAAACTTCCACCGTAAAATTGAAACTGTATGCTTACGTGAAGCGGAGAGTAGATGGACGACGGTATCTTAATGGAAGTCTCAAATCGGGTCAGTATATGACAGTCAATTAAAAATTTCTGGGAAATTAAATTACAATTTTCAAGGTGTAGAACGACAGACACCCTGTTTTTTGATAGTATGTCCAATTTTTTGAATTTTTGCATTCGATTATGAATATAATCCAGAAGTTAAAGTGTTTGGATTCGACCTTGATAAGAGCCTTTCCACTTTTTTGCCGAAATCAAATAAAACAGAAAAAACAGACGAATAAAAATGGGAAGTACGTGCGTTGTGTTCCATTTTAATTTTGACGACAAGTTTTTTTATTTTATAAACTCTTGTTTATCTTCTTCGAACATTGACTATGCTGTTTTATATTCCTGTATTTTTGTTAAAAATTCTACGTCTTTTCAAATGGTTTACACATTTTGCAACTTTTACAACCTACACCCCCTGTCTTTGATGTAAAAAATAAGAGTGGAAGTCGTGGAACATCCGGTAAGGACTATATTCCTTTCGTACCTTGGTACATTATAAATAAAGCCCTTACTTGTTTTACTTACAAGATATTTTTCTGAAAATTCAAGGTATTAATTTTAGTAAAATTAAATTTAGTCAAAAGTCAAAAGTCAAATACTAGTTTGATTATTTAAAGAATTAAATTTTATAGCTACTATTAGTTTTTACTGTATGAATTAATTGTAGTATTAGTTTAAAAAAGGCATACTTCTGATTTACTAGTCAACCGAATGTGTGCGTACATTACGTTTGGTTTAATCAGGATATTTATTATGACATAAATAAAATTTCATTGTACTTACTTTAAATTATCTCTGTTATCTTTAACTTCGAATAAGTTTCTCAACTTAATTTTTTTAAATGATATTGATTTAAATGAAAAAATACAAATTGACAAATATATAACTATTTTTGCATGACAAGCGGAATTGATTGAAAAAGTTTTAGTTTCCAAGGTAGCCTGGAAAACGAGAACGAGCGATAAGGAACATACTTTGTCCTAAAAACTCTCATTCGAGGATGCAATTAAAATGAAATTAAAACAAAATAAATTCGATTATATATCGAATTTGTTACAAGTTATAATTAAATGTTACAAAAAAGTAACCACAGAAAATATTTGACCCATTGATCAATTGTTCAAAATAGCTTGGAATAATTTACTTGGTACATTTTATCCTTTTTAACATTTCAGTCATATATTTTTCCAGTTAGTGGTGTAGCGAGGCTATCTCTAGACACATAAATCATTATATTTGTTTAAAAAATTACAGTTTGTTACTTTTTTTACATAAATGTGCAAAAAAAAAATGGAATACATTTAAGCTAAAACTATTCGTGTGTTTGAAACTATCCATTCGAACAAAAGTTATTTTCGTTTAAAATATTTTCTGACATAAAAAGTACATTTATCATTAAAATTCTATTCCTACCATATATTATTTTCAACAAAGAAAAATGCGATAGTAGTTTCCACTCATATAAATGTGTGTTCTATTTGAAAAATATCAGCACACACATTTCATGTTGCTATACTTTTCTTTTTAGACATGCCATAGATATGACCATTCGAGGCTAAATCATAAATGGCTCATATTGTAAGTGTTTAGAGTTTTATTTATCTAGATAAAAATTTATTTTCTGCAACCGCGATTATACAATACAAGTATAAAAATTTATGGAAACTGTCTTTAGATACAAGTTTCTCAAACAGTAAATGAATGTTCGATTTACATCTAGGCATATAAATATCACGAGTATGACAGAATACATGCGTTAAGCAATGCACCTAAGTGAGAGGTATTATATATATATGTGTTGAAGCTTCGATATGCGTTGAGATAGTTGTAAGACGCTTGGAGAGTGGGAGTTTCTTAGTTGAATAGATGAACTACAAGAGATAAGCCACGATACAAGTCACTTTTACAATTTCATATAGCACCTATAATACCTCTTACTTAGATGCATTGCTTAACGCATGTACTCTGTCATACTCGTGATATTTGTATGCCTAGATGTAGATCGAACATTCTGTATACTCATTTGCTTACAATTACACATTCAAATAATTGTGTTGTAAAATTTTGTATTTCCATTTTTGGATCGAATGCAGTAGCTTTCGATCAGAATGATAAAAAAGGGATATTCGTAGAAAAAATGAATTAGAAATAAATTCCATATTTGTATGCAATGTTCGTTTTCAAAAAAAAAAAAAAAAAAAAAATTGTGTAGTACACTGAATATCTTGTTTAAGCATACTATAACAGTTTATGTAATAGAGTTATTTTTAAAAATACATTATGCATAGAATCAATTTGTGCCATAAATACTTTAAATTGAACTATAATTGAGTATTAAATTTTAAAATTTACCCTTTTTATACCATGTATATATGAAATATATATCAAGGTATACTAAGTTTAATCCCAAGTTTGTAACGCTTAAATATATTGATACTATACGCAAAAAAATTTGGTATAGGTGATCATTAAATCACATTATTAGTCCATTTTCGGTTGTCTGTCTGTCTGTTCGTCTGTCCGCCTGACAACACGATAACTGAAAAACGAAAAGAGATATTTTTAAGCGGAAATTTTTACAGCGTGCTTAGGACGTAAAACGTGAGGTCGAGTTCAGCAACATAGGTCAAGGTCTTGGGAACGTAGGACCTATCTTGTAATCTGTAACAGATAGAACAAGAGTTTCAGTATAAAAAATGTTTCGTATAAAAAAATAAATCACTGTTTACCCGTGAGGCCAAAAATTATATAGTATGTTTTGTATGGGAATATCAGCTATGTATATGTGACATGTATGTATATGTAATGTGACAGTGTAATCAACACGGTCTATATGGTATTTCAACAATTAACTCAGTCAATTGTTTGTTTTCACTTGTTAAAACTGAAATTTTCATTCTACCAATAAATAAAATGTTAGTAAAATGATATTTACTATGCATTGGTGATAATTTTGTAGCCCAGATTTCTTTGTAGACTAAACAAAATGTTGGAATATTGTGTCATTAGCAAACAAAAGTTGTATGATCTTTTAAACAAAGGCATTTTTTCGGATGTCATACATAATATTCAAAATTTTTTTAATAGCGGTGAATTTTTAAACTCTTGCTTTATTTAAAAATACTTTATATTATCGAACCGTTTCACGAAGAAATAAGGATAAGTAAACCAACACTTCGAACTTTGATTATAGATATGAATTTGGAAACTTCTTTCTGGTTACCTGGGGCTTTTTGTAACAATTTGTGTAAGGATTTTGGATATTTAAGGAGAAGAACACTTCAATTTTCCATGTACATTCAACTGCCTAAAGAATAAATTTTATGCGCTGCTTTTTTTATACTTAACCCGTTCGCTCATTGATTGAACTATATTTAAATAACCAATCGCTGTGTGTATAATGTAAGCATATTAAATTATTTTACATTTAGAAAGCCTATATTATTTAAATACTAGCTGTTTCCCGCCCGCTTTGCGTGGCGTAAAATATACCCGCTTTGCTGGTCAACATCCCCACTTGCACCCCTCCCTCCACATTTCCTTGCGTTGGATAACAGTTTTGTAATGTACACGTCATGCTCTTTTATTTGATACCCCACTTAGGTATATTTGTAAATATTCGATATTTCCTTCCCACTTTATCGCTACACCTTTCTACCCTCCGAAGGTTAAAAAAATTTCTAAATGTAATTTAAAACATTCTGACCAAGTTTTGAACTATTAAAAGCCATAATTTAAAAATATGAATTTTTTATTCATGAACACCCCCGCAACCCCCCTTGTGGGTGGAATTTCGTAAAATCCGTTCTTAGCTGACCTCTACTTGGCAAAAGGAATATTCCTGCCAAATTTCAAGTCTCTAGGTCTTATAGTTCCAGAGATATCGTGATGAGTGACTATCTATATCTATATAGATCTATAGAAAGTCTCCTATATATTTATAGATAATAGGCTTAGGAAATTTATGTAAAGTAGTCATATGAGTATAAACATAATTTTATGTATGTAAAATATATATAGATCTGTAATATATTTATTAAAACTTATGTATTTTATATTTAACCTCCATATAGAGCAAGCGATTTATTTAAGTCCTTATCCTTGTCCTTAAAAAAATAGACGGAGACGTGTCTCAATTTTAAGAAAAACCGGCTTAGGCTAAATCTCCATGACTTTAGAACAAAAATGGTAATAACCTTTATTGCAGATAATAAAATTACCTACCTTTTTTGTAAACTAATTTTTTTTGTATCACTGACCGTTTATGATTAATACGACTATATATGACGATTTACGTATTTACGACGACTAATTTGAACGATATGTCTTCTAATATTTGTTTAAACAAGAAAATGATAATAACTAAACTTTTAAAACTACAAATTTCCTAAAACATTTGCTTTAAACATTTTTTTCTAAAATTAATATTTATGAAGATATAACGCGTTTAATGTTGCAACCACCGGATTGTAAGATTAACAAAAAAGAAGTATACATTGCGTAATGCTCAAAATTCAATTAATATATGAAAGTTGTTAACGTTAGGGGCATAATTAACAAAACATAATTTGCCTTCTTATGTGTAAAAGCAGCGACCACCTCTGATTATAACGTCACAAACATTAAGTTTAGAAAAAAAAAGTTTAAAGTAAATGTGTTAGAAAATTAGAAGACATCGGTCAAATTAGTTAAAAAGAAAATCGTCATAAGTCATAAACGGTTAGTGATATAAAAAGTAGTAATTTAATTTTCTAAGTAATTTAAAGGCAATAACCATTTTTGGTCTTAAGTGCATGGTTATGGAGATATAGCCTAAAACAGAACAAATATGTTCAATAATTAACTTCTTAGTTTATCCAATAAATTAAGTTGTTAATCCTGTACATAGTTGTTAAGTGAGTGTTTCGAATGGAGTTTTTTTTTTTTTCTGTATGGGAAAAAATATGCTTTTATGAAAATTCTTTTGATCAAATATATGTAAAACCTTATTCTTTATTCTTAATATTTATTCATTTGAAGTAAGAATAAGAGCAGTAGCAACGAGATAATAATATCATTCGTTTATTTTTTTTATTAAAAATTGTATGCAATGTCAATACCATCATGTTTAGGTACTTATTATGTATGTAGGACAAGCGATTATGTATGTATTTTAATGGTAATCATATTGAATATGTCTGATTGTAAAAGTACATGTATTAGACCGTGAGCGTAGAAATAACGAAGCGAAATTTCTAATATCGTTTTGTTCTGCCATTTTCAAATTGGATAGACCAATAAACCAGAAAATAGAGGTTTAAACAGTAGCTCGAACGTCAAATTGTAATTATGTACCATAATTCGCGTTTGGCAATTGGAGTCTAGTACACTTTTTATAGTTTATTATCCCTATTCTTAATATATATATTTTAACTGTGAAAGTAAGGTTGTTTTTTTGTTTGTTTGTTACGCTTTCACGCAAAAACTACTGAATGGATTTGAATGAAACTGTACAATAATATAGCACATTTATCAGACTAACACATGAGCTATAATTTATAAATATATATTGAAAAAAAAATTTGAATTTATCCTATGACATTTCATTACGACATCTATGAGCATCATTTTGCACCATAAATTAAATAATTATATAAAAATGGTGAAAATAGTAAATAAAAATCATGGCCATCTGTTCTGATACACTCAATAAATTAAGAATTTATAACATTAAAACAAAAAACAAATTGAATTGGATTTACCTGTGTAACAGGTACTAATCGCTGTCTCTATTTCGAGTGTTATGGAAGGGGGATAAGTGAGAACAAGAGAGGTGGTCTTTACTTTTAATCCTAGCGAAGCGAGTGGGTATCATGCTAGTCTTGAAATATGAATTGTAATCTAGGCTAGGGTTTTATGTTTACAGTGCTCTTACAGTTGTAGCTACCTATAGGGATGAAAAATGATTTTGTTTTATAAAATTAAATTACATTTTACAACTCTTCAAAAGTTTTTGCTATTTTTTTACGCATTGTTTTGTCAATAACTTCAATTTCAACAGATACGATGAACAAAAAATATTCATCAAAGCTCATAATTTCAGCACTCGGAAAGATTATAATATAGAACTTTTTCTTTCATTGTGGTCCCTCTGTCTACACATATATTTGTTGTACGTATATAGATCACGAAAATATCGAATAATATTGAAAATGTATTGGGCAATTCTACATAGCCCTTTCTTATTCTTAGTAAAAGTACACAAAGAAAGTATTTAAAGAGAAAAAATCTTATAAGAAGCTTTTCAATTTAGTTAATAAATATTTAAAAAAAGATTATATAACGTTTATGTAAATTTTATAATTTTTTTAAAACATTCATGGAAAAAAATGCTTTTATATATAAGAGAAAGAGAAAGTATAGTAGCTAGAAAATTTTTATAGTTATGCACAGTTTTTAATGTTGATTTATAAAATATCACAATGGAAATAGTCTTTGTATATAGAATTGAAATACTCCTGATTACTTTTTATTTTTTTCCAGAATTTAAATATTGAACATTAATCGATAAACAAGTGAAAACAAACAATTTACTGAGCTAATTGTTGAAATACCATGTACAGACAGTGTTGATTACTCTGTCACATTACACATACATACGCATGTATAACTGATATTCCCATATAATACATAGTATACAATTAACGCATAGTTTGCGCTCCCACGGGAAAACAGTGATGTTTACGAAAAAATGTTTCAAACAAAAATTGTTTATTCTTAAGGAACATTTTATAAAGAACATTTTTACATTTAACCTTTTGTTCTATCTCTAACGGTTGACAAGATGGGTCCGTAGACCTAAGACCTAATTGACCTATGTTGCTCATTTACGAACCTGAGCTCACTTTTTACGTCCTTTGCACGCTATAATAATTTCAGCTTGATATCTCTTTTCGTTTTTGAGTAATCGTGATGAAAGACTAATTAGGATTTTGTTCACAGTATCAATATTTTTAAGCGTTATAAACTTGGGACTAAACTTAGTATAACTTGGTATATTTCATATACATGGTATAAAAACGTTTGATTCATGATACACTGATGTTCTATGGTACACTAACCAACATTTATTTTACACTGGTTATATTAACTTATTCTCAATCAAAACTGTATGATCTTAATATTTCCATATAATACTTGACGTGAAAAACTATAATGATTTTAAGTATAAAGTGTCAAATTTGATAAGAAAGAAACACTAACCAGTCTTTATGATTAATAGAATTTATTGTTTTAAAAGATGACCACTAATATAATACGCCCGACACGACCACCAAGCCTTGGACTCGAAGGCAGACAAAAGTGGATCTTATAGTGGATATTATAACTGATATAATACCACCGCAAGTATAGTGGTTCTAGTAGCTATTACTCACTTCGAAGTTCAAACCTCAGAGGTATTAAGTATGGTATAATATTATTTATAATTTATCAAAATCTTGTTTCTTCATGTCATATAAATGTCAGAAATAAATAATATTTTCAAATACAAAGCATGTAATTTATTTTCTTCATGGTATCAGCTACTACCATTTCTTATCATATATTAACGGAGCGAGTACTTTTTAATTAAGTAAACAATAATTCTTTATGAAGTATATCAGAATGGAAAATCTTGAAATACATCACATTTAATAAATATTTTGAAAATAAATATTTATTGAATAAAATGTTTCATTGCATCGTGAACAAAGCAAATATGAATCAGTTGGTTTGAAAACAGACGTTGATTGACCTGAATAACTTTGGAATTTTTTAGTTGTCATTGGAAATTTAGAATTTATAAATTGACTAGCTTGATACCCACCCGCCTGCTACGCTGACCTTAAAAGTAAAGATCACCGTGTTATAGCCTAAACCTCTCACGCTCTCACTTATCCTCCATCTATAAAACTAGAAATAGAAGGAGGAATTGTTTTACACAGGTAAAATATATGTACAAATTTAAATTTTTTCGAAAATGTGATAAAGATTTTATTGAGGATATCAGAACAGGTGGCCATGAATAGTATCTGGAGTAAAGTAGAGTAAAGTATTATGGTTTCGCGGAAATCAACATGCTACGAATATAACTACAGATATAAAACCGTAACCTAAGAAACTTAAACATTTTTTAATCGAAAAAACGACACCTATTTAATAATAGTTAAAGCTGTACAATAAGCTATGAAATAAATGATGCTTACCTTTGGTAACTTCTGATTCTTGTTCATAGATGGTGTGTTTTATTACTTATAAGGTTCTTTTTTATATAAGTTAATAATTTTTATTTACAAAATTTGAATTTTTAATTATTTGTACTACAATTGAAAAATTGAAGAAAAAAAAATTTATTCCAAAGTTTTAAGTTCTCTTTCATCGATAATCCCCGTAGCTGACCATCTTTTTTTTTTTAATTAAAAATATTCTTCTAAAAAGCTGTAAAAAACTAATTTTTTTTTTAAAATTTTTTTTCTTAAATTGACTTCATCAATCGATGTGTCTGAAGTGTAACAGCAAATATACTTTAATATTATTTCAGGAAGCACTAAATCAGAAACAATAATATTGAATTTTTATTCTTAGAACAAAAACAAACAAAAAATGTATTATTTTTTTAAAAAAGTTTGTGCAAACTATTGAATTGAAATCTATAACCTGAACAAATGTAATTCTTTTCCTCTCTCAAATATATCAAACACCAATACCCATTTATTTTTAGATACATGAAAAATATGGAACAACTTGTTACTAACTTATTGAAAAAAATAACTAGAATGAAAACAAACCTCTACATACATCTCTAAATATCATAAATGCGAAAGTAAGCATGTTCGTTTGTTTATTTGCTTGTTTGTTACGCTTTTTTTTACGCTTTCACGCTAAAACTAGCGAATAGTTTTTAATGAAACTGTACAGTAATATAGTTCATACTTCAGAATAACACATGAGATATAATTTATAAAGATATATTAATAAAAAAAAAAAAAATTAAAAATTAATTTAATTTGACATTACCATAAATTACAGATATCTGTAAAAGTAGTCATTTGACATTACCATAAATTACAGATTTCTGTAAAAATAGTCAATATAAAATATTCCAATATCCTTACCATTATTTCGCGAGTTATAGAAAGGGGATAAGCTAGAGCAATCTTTATCAATCTTTACTTTTAAACCCAGCGAAGCGGGTGGGTATCACTCTAGTATAATGTACATATGTGTACTATGTATTGTTTTTCGTATAAAAATTTCAATTCGGCATACAAAGTGTAGTAGGTTTTAATATGAAAAGTCGTATAAGCTTTTAATTTGGAAAGATATAAAGAAAAGTTCATATGAATTAGTTAACTTTCCAGCTTCATAAGTAATAAGTTAAAACAAATTGTTTGCGTTCGCCATTGCTTTTATTTCAATTGCATATTATTTTCGATTAAGTAATTAAAAATAGAATTTTCTCTTTGTCTTGCTTTTCTCCGTAAAATTGTTTATATTTTATTTATTATTTGTTCATAAACTTCTTTTTATTTTTCAAATGTAAAGATGTTATGGAACTTAGAAAACCTTTTACTCAAGTTTTTTTATATTAATTTTAACTTTTATCGTGAAAACAAAGGCTTTAAATATACAATCGCATGTGATATCTAATTTGCAACACTTAAACCTTAGACACCCGGTAAAGGTAAGTATAAATGTATATGAATTTCGACTATGCGAAACTAAGTTTACTTTGTTCGTTTACTGTTATACAATATATAAAGCTATGAGAATAACGTCACAAAATTTTAGCCCAATATCGTTTATATAATACTTTTATTATGCTACATAACTTAATGTAATACCTACATTTCAGGTGTAGACAGAGTGTCGTACTGAAACGACATAACGGGTAAGACAAACACAGACAAGTACTACCGCTACAGATATCATATACCCCTATATTATCAAACATATAAAATTTTATATTGCAAAACTTTCTTTGAGGCGACTTTTTTAAGTAAATAAGCAATTTTTTAAGTAAACTTACATATTGAAAATGAAGAAAATAAACAAGCCAAGTCATTTACGAGGGATTTTAACCCTGCAAGATGCTTCCAGGCTTGATCACCTGTCAGATAGAAAATCCCACTAAAATGACCTGTCTTTTTTAGATTATTTATTTTTAATACTAAAATATTTTTTATATAAATAATACCCTATAAAATTTCAACTTGCCTTAAGCATATTTTTTGTATTTATTTGCAAAATACTTTTGCAAGCATCTTGCAGGGCTAAAATTTCATGCATTTATTTTCCTCATTTCTCAATATTTAAGTTAACTTTAAAAAAGATTTCGAATTGCCCCAATGATATTTTTGTACATCATAAGTTTAATAATTTAAGGGTTCTAACGATACCACTACCAGGTCTGTATTTTTGTATGAGGATATTATGGGAGAGGTATCATTGTATTTCTGTTGAACCACTTTTTATACCTGCAATACTTTATTTTAATAATTTTTATCAAACATTTCTTATCAGTTCCAAAGTATTTCATACACATTTCGTTTCAGATTTCCACACTAGAAAACACGCTAATATATTTCGACACGACACCAACAATTTAGTTTTGAAACTTTTGTATAGAATACATTCAATCTTGCTTTCAAATTGTTTCGAAATCGAATATACCATAATATTTATCAGATAGTTCTAAATAATCGAAAAATAATAACAAGCATAAACAAGGTTTATACAACAAATCAAACATTTGTATAATGTGTGACAATCTGTATGTAAAAGTATATAAGAGAACGGGTATTACATTCCATTTTGAAAACTATTTCAATTGTCTTTCGATATTTAGTCAACCATGCCTAATAGATAGCCTGTTTCTACCAATACCTCTATCTATCCGTGTAGTTCTCTCATACCTTCTGATAAGTAGAAAAAGATCAATTCGGCATACTTGAACCATCCACGTTTGAAATTTATGATGTTTTGTATTGGATATCGTACTCGTTTTCTGTACGTAATTACATTCTTTATTAAAACGTTGTCTGCTTTTTCATTTAAAAATAGGTAAACGTTTATTTTCTAAGTAAATGACTATTCTAAATAGTATTTTTATGATGCTAGAAATTTATGATTTTTAGTTGAATTGATGTTACAGTTCAGGGTCTTTTGTATTATTAAATTTTCAGTCGGCATCTCTTGAACAATTTAAAAAATCATTAAAAGTATGGGATACATTTTCATTGAGGTTGAAGTTGTTATGTTTCACTGTTTCAGTACCTTTATATAAATGAATTGAATAGATTATATAAATGGTTTATTAGTATGTATGTAGAATTGCTTATTGTATCTTTATATATTTTTTCGCGTTGTAAGCGTTTGTTTTGAAAGAAATTCTCGATTTTTTGCAATTTTTTAAGGGTTACCCCTTTGATAAAATTGAGAAAACCACAAAAAAATTGTGTTTTGAAATTTGATGAAACTCAGTGGATGGGGTAATTTTGATCCAAAAAGTATAAAAATCAGGTTAATTTAATGATTGGATACCGAGTTTCTGAGATATCGCAATATTTGGATAGATTTTAAAACGATTTTAAAAATGATTCTATTTGAATCAATTAAAAAGTATTATTGATATATTTGAATTGGTTTCAAATACTCGGAAGATCAGGGTGAGAAACCACACGGCAATTCGGAAAATTTAGTTCTAGAAAATTGATTCAGAGGTACTCTGCGATATTTTTATTTGAAAATTAACAAGGAAAATATTTTAAAGCATCAGAATAAATATATAAAATTTAAAAATGTAATATTTTAAGCCTTTTTCAATCACAAATTTTTTATCGTTCGATTTAATATTCAGAATAACAATATCAAAATTGTATTGTGAAACAAAACATAAAAACGTATGGCAAAAGTATGAGCTTTTTTTGTTTAATTTATTCAACCGTACTGAAAAATAATTGTCACATATATATAGGACACTTCAAATCTATATACCTACAATTCGAATATTTCCTTACCGTCGTTATGATTTTACAACATAAATCTTCTGGATACAAAAAATGTACCTACTAATGTAAAAAAAAACTCATCTTCTAAAAAAGGATTACTATTAATGTTTCTTAAAAACAATATACTTGTTCTGAGAATCAATTCCTTACTGTTTTTTACAGCAAAAGTAAATGCATAGCTGCAAAAATGAATCTTTAACTTTATCTGATGGGGAATGGAAAGTAGATGCTTTATACTGGAAAGTAGTATACTTTAAATAAGGACTTATTTTAAATGACGCCAAACGCAAGTAACTCAAATGCTCTAATCTGTTTGATTTTACAACACCTGGTATTCTTCACTATCAAGTTAATTCGCGCTAAAGTCCGTATTTTTGGGATTTTTACTGACTTCTTGATTTCGAAAATTATATAGGTGTTTCGTTTTATCCCTTAATGTGACAGACACAAAATTCATATTTTGATAGTGCGAATCGTGAATTTGTGGGGCCCTCAGCTTCTACAACTTAGAGGCTTACCTTATAACTCAACTAGTTGTCAATTTGAAAAACGAATTTCTATAATAATGTAAGTATACGGTATAGGAAAAAAAATAGGACAGTTAAAATATCGGGGGTCTCTTTTATACACGGGGCCTTGATGCAGCTCAAAAAGCCCTTATGTAGATCCGCCTCTATTGACGGGATATATTGCAAACAGTACAAATTGCTCTTTTTAACCCTCGAACTAAAAAAAGGAGTGCTATAAATTTGACCGCTGTGTATTTGTATGTGTGTTTATCTGTGTGTCGGTCTATCTGTGGCATCGTATCGCCTAAACGGATGAACCGATTTTGCTTGTTTTGTTTCGTTTGAAAGACAATTTAATGGAGAGTGTTCTTAACTATGTTTCAAGTGTGAGTTTAGGATTCCGTACCGGAAAAACTTAAAATATTGGCGATGATCTTCAAAATCGACTCTGTTTCGAAAAGGCTTTAATGAAAAAGGTAATTAAATGGAGACTGTTCTTAGATATGTTTCAAGTGCAAGTTTAGGGTTTCGTAGACGGAATATTTGTCAGGGTTTCTTTAAATTTTGTAAATTTCACATATATAATAATTATACAGCATCTTTTTTGAAAATTTTTTGGAGTAAAAAGTTATTTCACATACGTACATGTATAATTAATTATTAATTAAATTATAAAATTCAATGTGTACAGAAATTTATGAATCAATCTTTTCGTGTGCCATATTTGTTTCTACTAAAATTAGTTTTTTTTTTTTTGTTATATGTATTTGTGTGTCAACTGTCAATTTTTAATTGGTTTTATGCTCTTGTTTTATTTTAAAGCGAATAAACACTCAATATTTTTTTAACAGCAAATCGTTTTATGGAGATATGTTTGAGTGATCGTCGCTCGTATGCAAACAGAGTGGTCATCGCCAAATGGTTGTTTCGAATTTAATCAGTGTCATTTTACCAATTCTGAATTATTTAACAATCTATAAGTGTTTTCGATATTTTACAAAATAGTCGTATATTAAATATTTTAAAATCCTTTGTACTTAAATCAATTTATAGAATTTGAATGCATTCTTTATACTTCAAATGTTTGTGAATCACAATAAACCAGAAGTGTTTTTTGGTATAAAGCTTTTAGTGGAAAACGAAGCCAGATTTTTATTGTGGCTGTAATTTAGACAATGTTTATTATTAAATACCTCATTTTAATTGTAGTTTTGTTTTCTGATTCTTGAAAATGTGCATTTTCTGAGGGCTTTGTTTGTTTTTTTGTTTAATGCATTCTTACTGCACATTTGAGGGTCTGGGTTTTTGGTGCCTTTGCAATTAATGGTTTGGTAACATATCTATGGTAGAAATTGTCAGAGACGATAATATTATTTGCACAGAATGGCCAGAATTTTTATTTAACACCTCTCTGACCTTAAATCCGTCGACATCAAAGCAATCCTGCTGTTCTTAAAAAGCTCCAAATGGTTCATGAAGTAGTGGCCGGGAATGGGTAAACCCTTTTTCGGTATCACAACGGACCCTATGGTGTAAGTATGTCCTACCCCAGGACAGCCACTTCAACCTAACGTAGCCTAGTAATTCATGAAATGCGCATTTCCATAATGAGAATTTTGGACTCTCATCAATATAAATAAATTATGTAAATTCTATGAAAAACAATTATGAAATATGAATTACGTTATATTAAAAATATCATTGGTCACATCAATCAAAATACATGTTTAAATGAAATATATATATATGATAATATTTAAAAAATATAGGTATATATATATTATATAGAACCCAGTTTCATATTACCAAATATAATATTAAATGAAGCGTTAATTTAATTATAGATAGTATTATATAAAATAATATATAATATATGTATTTTAATTAATTTTGATTTATAATTAGTAAAAATTTTATTTTATATTTATACTATGAAACAATAATAAATTTTATAATTAACTATGACATTCATTATATTATTTTATTTTGTATAACCTAGTTTTAAATGAATGTAATGTTTAAGTAATCGTAGAATCGAGGGAATAATGTCTGTGAAAATGTTTAGAAACTTTTTATCAATTTCGTAAAGTGTTTTTTTTTTGCAACGGCTTTTATGGAATTTGACTGAAATGTTCCACAAATGACCGACCATTCTGGAGTAACTGTAGAACAGAAAAAGAACAGTTTTCACTTTATTCATTTACTATGCTTCTAAGCGTTTTGTTGTGTAAATAAAAACAAACGGCGACTGCAAATTTCTATGAAAAACCCCATCTCAACGAGAACTTAATGCGGAAAAAACTTCACATATCCTAGGACCCAAGTTTTTATACTACTGAGTAATGAAAAATACTTTGCTGACGCATTAAGATTTTGGAGTCATTATATTAAAATTTTTCCATTTTAACAGGACGGTCTGAGTTTTGAAATACTCTGCATATATACGTTTATACGGTAGAGTATTTTGTATATTATTTGTTTAAAATATTTTCAGGAAAAATTTGTAGAATATTTTCCAGGAACTGAACTGAATGAAATTAAACTACAATGTTCTCTCTTATTTTCATATTATCTAGATAAATACTTTTATTTATTGTATTTTTACCCGACTGCCAAAGAGTAGTTATGATTTTCGCGCATATCTTGTATGTATATATCTGTGTGTAAATATATTTCTTGGCTTGTATCTTCCAAAGGGGCTCGATGAATTTTGACAAAAAAAGCAGGGCTATAATCGTCTTAAAAACCCAAGTGTTTGAAATAGAAATGCTTTATTTAAAAAAACAAAAACAAAAAAAAAACAAACATATCGAGTTGGATATCAAAATAAAGAAAATCAAAAGTTCAAAGGTGAATACAAAAATATATATATTAGTTATATGTTTCAATTTAAAAAGGAATAATTAACTGGTTTTAAAAATTTTAAAATAGTATGATAAAAGGTTTTTTTAGTGCTGGGACAATAAAAAGTTTAAAATGAAATAAATAATTTGAAAATCAAAAACCCGACTGCGTTAAATAAAATTTGAAATGAAAGAAACAAGCTCTGCTCTTACATAGAAGTTGGGCCATAAAAATTTAGACCAGTTCAAATTTTCCCAATAATGAGCCCCGACTATTAAAGTCGCTATGTAACCTATACTAGACTTATTTCTTTCTTTTCAGATTTTATTTATCGCAGTCGGGTTAGTGATTTATTTTACTTTTTTATTTTATTTAATACAATAAATAAAAGTATGCTAATAAAAAAAACATTCTGGTGTTTGATGCAGCGATGTGTAAACTTCTTTTTTTGTTTGTAGCTAGAAACTGGTGGGTTGATAAAATAATGAAATGTTTTATCCAAAAAAAAAACAAACTCTGGTTAATATTACGAGTGAAAAAATAATATTCAAGACCATCCACTCTAAAATGTGGATAATAATATTACTACTACAGAACAGTACAACTTCACATGCCATTGTAAGACATTGCGAGGAAAATAAAATAAATGCTATATCGTGGTATTATTTTAATGCGATAAGACGAAATATAAAAACTTGGAATGAAATATCGTTTTTACGAGTTAACCATTATTCGTTTCGTTCATATGAATATTGTTATGTTACCTCTTGCTAGTTTAGTTTTTAAATGAATACAATTGAAAAAGTTATAGGCACCCACGCTCAAAGCTAAAGTGATCGAATCACTGTGTTTTTTGCACAGTTCGTTGAGTGAAAGGCAGTGATCCTTACAGCTGGAGCTGTGCATTTAAAGACAGTAATCTCATCTTGAATTGCAATCAATTTTGATCGATTTGCGATGCGAAATTAATGAGGCTTTAAATTTTTGAAAAATCACGGATGGCTGTCAAAAACCGAGTTGAACATTGTCATTTAGTCTTTCCTGGGCAACTAATTCATTGCCCCTCGGAAAAGCCGTGTAGCGTATATAAATTTTCATCCGAAATCACTCAGGTCATTCTCATTAATATATGCAAAAAATAGTCGCTTCGAAAATAGGAGTGTTTTCGGTTGAGTTTATATAAGCTTCTAATGTATAATGTCTCTAACTTCATAATTTCGGGGAAATATCAAATACAAAAGTTTTATAGTTTAAAAATTCTTAAAATTATTCAAAATCGTTCTATAATAATCCTTCTAGAATAAAAAATATATACAAACAAATAAATATACAAACACATCTTTTAGATCTTACAGCATTTGCTTTTAAAAGTAAGTTAAATAAAAAATATTCTACATTCCCTAAGGTTTAACAACATGGAAAACCTTTCTCACTTGCCGAAGTAATGAACAATGTTTTCATTATAAATTTGATACATTTTAAGAAAAAATTCCTTTATACCTTAAAAAAAAAAACGTTATAATTTCGTAATCGTAAACAAAGAATATTTACATAAAAAATTATTCTCTGTGAATAAAATATTAAAAACAAATTGGCAGTCGGTGTGGTACTGACATCATGTGAGTGCGACCCCTGTAGTCCACACGACTAACTTTCCAGAGGGAGAAAAACATCTTGAAAAACGGTCTTTTTAGCCTTCATAGATAATTTTTCGAACATGTACTGCAGTTTATGTTGGAACGATTATAGATAAATGATGTGTTTTATCCACTTTTCAGATTCTGTTTATTCAGTTTTTTCTAGGTTTTTTATTACCATGAAAAAACGGCTCAACTAATTCTGCTGAAAACTCTTTCAGTTCTTAAAGACGCGATTACGCGTCGAATAAGCCCAACCACGTGTTAATGTTATAACTGTTCGCGTGATAATCGAGGTAAAAAAATCCGAACGAACATACGCACATGCGTACACACACATACACTAACATCACATTGAAAAGGTTTGATTCGGATATTGCGTCCTTGAAACCGCCATTACATTACATATCCTCTGGGAACATTATCCTCTGGAAAGTTAACAAGGAATACGTATATAATTATTGAAACGAACTATACAAATATGCTGGTACATGCGTTTTCTTTTATTTGGGGATAATATACAACACAGACATTATAGGTTATGTAGTATATCTGGAATTTGATCTGGCATTATCCGTTCAAATACTAGTTATATGAAAAACATGGTTTTGATGATAATGATATCCCTAAATGCATAAAATTCCTTTTGCTTTTTGTACCGGAAAGATAATTTTATCCTTCTAAACTTAATATAATATTGATATCTTTTTTTATCGTGATGTAAAAGTTTAATACTTACGAAGGTAGTAGTAGTTTTACGTACCTATACCTTTTCTAACAACATGATATATTAACATGTAAAAAATTTGAGAACGATTAACCAGGAGGGGATCGTTAAGTAGTACCTAACTATTGATGTATCTTTCTATATTATGTATCAAATGCGTTAACAGATGATAACAACGAACACCCTCTTACATAAATTTTGGTTTAATTATATACTTCTCTGTCATAAAATTTCTAAATCAGAAGCTTGATTTTTGATGGTGTATATACGAAAATTCAATTCAGTTAGGAAATACGAGAAAAGTGAAAACTTTCAGGGTAAGATTGATTTTTTGTAATTAAATTTTGTTTGGCAAGTCAGTACTCGCATTATGAGCATTAATTTTGGTGGTGAAAAGGGGATGATAGTTTGTATGAAAATTTGTCATATTTGAATTAACTACTTAACCGATTTTGAAAATCATTTCATACTACAGTAAATAAGCCGGAAAATACCATCAAATGTGGAAAAGTGGTGGAACAGCTCCGATTTCAAAAATTTTTTGTGTACGTGTTCCTTAGACCTCTAGGAACATTCAGCCGCACTAACCTTGGCATAAGAAAAAAAACTGAGAAAGTTAGGGTAGTTTTCCCATCTCCAAATTGTAACAGTGAAAACAAATCAATATTTCACCTCAAAAATCGCCTTCCGAGGGTTTTCGAGGTCGCTGATCATGAATTCAAGGTTTAAAAACAACTGAAAATGGTTGAAACCCCATTAAAACTACCCCTAGAAGTGTCAATAATTGATAAATTTTGAAGATTTTGAATTTGACCTCAGAAATTGTCTTTCTGCGGTTTTTGAAGTCGTTGATAATGAATTTGAGAGTAAGAAGCAACCGAATGTAGTTCCAAGCCACCCCTAGAAGATACAGAGATAAAATTTTAAATTTTTAATCGAATATCGTCTTTCGGGGGGTTTTTGGCATCGCTGATCACGAATTCAAGGTCAAAAAGTAACTTGAATGGTTGCAACCCTATTAAAACTACCCCTAGAAGTGTGAAAATTAAAAAAATTTGAAAATTTTGAATTTTTTTAAATGTTTATCATTTTCACATCAAGGGGTAGTTTTTTTGGGGTTGCAACCCTCTTAAGCTCCTTTTTGACCTTGGATTCGCGCCCAAAATTACCCGAAAGACGATATTCGAAGAGAGAATTCAAATTTAAAATTTTATCTCTGTCACTAGGGGAGGTTTTAATAAGGATGCTGTGACATTCAGTTACTTTTTGACCTCAAATTCATGATCAGCGACTCCTAAAACCGCAGAGAGACAATTTCTGTGGTGAAATTCAGTATTTCAAAATTAATTTATCATTGACATTTCTAGGGGTAGTTTTAATGGGGTTGCAACCATCCAAGTTACTTTTTGACCTCGGATTTGTGATCAGCGGCTCCAAAAACCCCCCGAAAGACGATATTCGAGGAGCAATTTTAAATTTTTTCCCTGTCACTTCTAAGGGTGGCCTTTAGGGGTGGCTTGGGACTACATTCAGTTGCTTCTTTCCCCCAATTCATTATCAATGACTTCTAAAACCAGAGAGAGACAATTTCTGAGGTGAAATTCAGAATTTTCAAATTTTTTTTATCATTGACACTTCTAGGGGTAGTTTTAATGGGGTTGAAACAATTCTCAATTGCTTTTTGACCTTAAATTTGTAAACACCGAACCTAAAAGCACCAGGAGACACGATTTCTGAGTCAAAATTTTGAATTTAATAAAGTTTTTGTCTCTATCACTTTAAGGGTAGTTTTATTGGGGTTGCAACCATATTCAGTTGCTTTTTAACCTTGAATTCATGATCAACGACCTTAAACACCCTCGGAAGACGATTTTTGAGTTGAAATATTGATTTGTTTTCACTGTTACTATTTGGAGAGTTTTGGGGATGGGAAAACTACCCTAAATTTCTCAGTTTTTTTTTCTTATGCCAAGGTTAGTGCGGCTGAATGTTCCTAGAGGTCTAAGGAACACGTACACAAAAAATTTTTGAAATCGGAGCTGTTCCACCACTTTTCCACATTTTCCGGCTTATTTATTGCACTATCACCTGTAATAAGTTAAAAGAGTTTCTGAGAAATCGCAATATTTGGCTCGATTTTAGTCCGTATCTCAAAAACTATTCGACCGGTCATCAAATGCACCCGATTTTTGTAATTTTTGGGTCAAAATTACCTTATATACTGAGTTTTATCGAATTTGGATATAAAAAAAAAATTTCGATTTTTGCAATTTTTTTAAGGGGTATCCCTTTGAAAAAATCGAGAAAATCGGGAAAAAAATTTTGTGTTGGGATTTGATGAAACTCGGCGGATGGGGTAATTTTGACCCAAAAAGTATAAAAATCCGGTTAATTTAATGATTGGATGCCGAGCTTCTGAGATATCGCAATATTTTGATCGATTTTAGTCCGTATCTCAAAAACTATTCGACCGGCCATCAAATGCACCCGATTTTTGTAATTTTTGGGTCAAAATTACCTTATATACTGAGTTTTATCGAATTTGGATATAAAAAAAAAATTTCGATTTTTGCAATTTTTTTAAGGGGTATCCCTTTGAAAAAATCGAGAAAATCGGGAAAAAAATTTTGTGTTGGGATTTGATGAAACTCGGCGGATGGGGTAATTTTGACCCAAAAAGTATAAAAATCCGGTTAATTTAATGCTTGGATGCCGAGCTTCTGAGATATCGCAATATTTTGATCGATTTTAGTCCGTATCTCAAAAACTATTCGACCGGCCATCAAATGCACCCGATTTTTGTAATTTTTGGGTCAAAATTACCTTATATACTGAGTTTTATCGAATTTGGATATTAAAAAAAAATTTCGATTTTTCAATTTTTTTAAGGGGTATAAATAAATAAATATGTCTAGCCATTCCTTGAGTAAAAGACGAAATATTTTTAGAAATATTTAAAAAAGTTTATAATTAACTTTACCTTCCTGTATCCAACACATAAACGTGAGAATGCTTATTAAATTCAGTGGTTTCCTTTTCTAACGTCAATTTTTCTCATATAGTAAACAAAAAAATATTTAAAATATTTGTTAATATAATAATGATCGTACCGTCTACTTTAAATGGTCCAACCATAAACAAGTTATTAAAAGAGGAAAAGTCCTTGATAGTCGAGTATTAAATACAATACAGGCAACAAATTTTTAACACATTGCACAAACATTAATTTATATTTTCATAAATTTAAATTAATCAACAAAAATATTTATAAAATTTCTTAAAATGAATTTGTGGAAAAATTTTTCAAGTGGAAAAAGGTTTAAAATCAAATTTTTATGTACCCCAATTTGTAAATATATATATGTTTAAATTAAATATTTAAACAATTTATTAATTAATGTTAGAAAAACCATTTTGGCCTACTTTTATTTTATGATATATTTATTATGTGGTAATGATGTTATAATAGTAATTTTTCAATTTTGGTTTAATAATTTTGAAAGTTTTCATTTTAAATCAAATGTAATGTGTTAACCACTAGTGTGGGAATTGTGGAAAAAACAAAACATCAACGAATATGTAACTGGAATGTATGGTGTTTACATATCATGTGCGTTATAAGACTATTTCAAGCAACTTACATGACATATTTGAGCTGGCAACGTTTTGCAGAGTTATTTTTAGGTAGCTGAATTTCAGATATTTATTATAGCCTGTATTTATTTAATATATATCAAGGTATACTAAGTTTAGTCCCAAGTTTGTAACGCTTAAATATATTGATGCTACGAAACAAATTTGGTTATACGTGTTCATAAAATATCCTATTATAGTTTTGGAGCAAATGGACACCAAAGTTTTATCCTAATTTGTGCCCTCACAGGTAAACAGTGATGGAGATAAAAATATTTCAAACAAAAGTTTTTTTATTGCCTATAAGAAACATTTTTTACATTTGTTCTATCTCTAACGGTTTATAATATGGGTCCTACAGGCCCAAGACCCAGTTGGCCTTTCAAGCTCATTTACGTACGTCTCTCTTTTTGAGACCTGTGCACGCTATAAGTGCAATAATATAATTTCAGCTTGATATATCTTTTTGCTTTGGAAATATCTCGCCTGTCTCCACAGACAGACGACCTGTTTGCCTGTTAGTTGAAACTTTTCAGATAGCTTAAACTGGTGAATTTGTGAAAAATTCTAGAAAAACAAAAATATCCACGAAAATTTTCGAAAAACAAATAAAGGGCAGAATTTTCTTGGTTTTGCAATTTCTTCTAATTTATAAAAAAATTGATGAAAGCACTGACATTCAACAGTTTTTATACAAAGTATTTATTTTAACAATTTGCTCAGTTAATTGTTTGTTTTCACTTGTTTCACAAGAACGTTATCCATTTAGGATGAGTCATCCATCGGGGATAAATCATATAAAAATTACAGCCTCTTTTAAATTATTAAAATACGTAATTTTTATTAATAATTTTAATATCTGACGCGGTGTTAGCAACGCAAAAACTGTCTAATTATTTAAATTGCTAAAACAACGATTATATTACCATGATAATGCTTTTAAATTACGTAAATACTTTTTGGTTTGTGAAACCGACCCGAGGTTATTTATTCTTCAACTTTTGATTTTCTTTTAAATCAATTTTACTATGTTAAAACTTAAATAAAAATAATTCCTTAACCTGGCAAATAGTGTTACAACATAATATAATTTTTTAAAAAGAATACTTTTCATAAATATTAAATAGAGGTTTTTAAGAAAAATACTGTTCGGGGAAAAAACTCTTTAAAAGTTTTTTAACTAGAATATTATTTTAATATTGTATTAATAATATATACATAAAAATTTGATCATATATATTTTTAATATATAAAATGACTTTGACAAAACTTCTTAAACTGTATGTTTGTAGGTATATACACTTTGTTGTATTCTTTTATGAGTTACAAAATGACTTTTTTTTTTTGAGAATTTATATTCTGCGCAAGTAGTTAGTTAATGTTAACACAAAATACCTATTTGATACCAAATGTCATAACACTTACTAAACGTGTTGGATATCTATCAAAATAATATTTCAATGATGGTTAAGTATTTTTTTTTGAATAATATGAGGGTTGTTTTGAAAGATTGAAACTGATTTGAATAACAAGGTAGAACGAGCACCAAGGCGAGCGTAGACTTGTGATGAAATTATTTGTACCATATTTTCAACTTTGATGATGAATTTTGTTATAACTTCATGAATGTTGACGAAAAATAAGAATACAATTTTTCGATACCTGCCTTTATTTTTTTTAGTTTTCGATATTTTGAAAACTACACTTTCTTATTGTTGAATTTAATATTCAAAATGAAATTGAATATAAACAAGTGAAATTTACAAAATTTAAAAGACCTCCAACAAATGCGATTTATTCCTTGTAAACCGATTCTTGGAAACTTAGCTGTAAAATGTTCTCAATCGAGTCGATTTGACGGTTTAGGGGCTACGATGCCACTGAGAAACACACAGACGCACAGATGAACGCTTTAAACTTATAGCACTCCTTCTAAAATCAATATCAAATTGATGGTCAAGGACATTAGATGAGATGAAACGGATATTTGGAGAGCTATCATTTTTATGGACAAATTTTTGGAAATATATAAACTGAAATTGAAAAATTTGAGTTGGCTTTGTTCTTTTGAATTATTGTTTTGAATTACTTAATTATTTTACCATTTCACTTTTCGAAATGAATGGAACCAAGTTTATTTGACTATTCATTTCCATAGTAATTATTTATATGTTAAAATTATATGTCATGCCTAAAATTATATGTCAAACTGAATTGATTTTGAAGATGATCCCCAATTTTTTAGTTTTTTCGGGGTACAATTCACTAATGTCGCACTTCAAACATAGCTAAGCACATCATCCATTAAATTACCTTTCAAAGGAAACAAAAAGATTAAAATCGGTTCATCGGATTAGACGTTACGATTTCACAGACAGACAAAAACATATAGCGATCAAACTTATAACACCCCTTTTTTTAGTTCGGGGATTAAAAATGAAATAGAGTGTATAATATAAATATGTAGATTGCATATATTAAACTAATTTTCGGAATTTATGAAGAAAATTTTAAGTTCATAAAATGGTAATAAAAATCATAATAAAAAGAAAATGAGGTAAATTAAAAACTAATAAATAACACAATTCAAAAATAAATTTTATGAAAGACAACTATGAAAATATAATACGCGTATTTGAGGCAAATTTTTTATTTATTTATTTGCAAGCAAGTGTTTACACATTGTATTTAAAGATAATTAAGCTCTTTTCTACTTTACCATATACCAACACAACAACATTACCTTACTCTATACTAGAAACAAACGGTTGTGAAGTAAACAAGAAACAATACAACAAACAAATGATTTATTTTCAACAAGTACAATGCATAAATTATCGTCTTTAACTTGTGTAAACCTACTATTACAAATATTCGTTATGTTATATTGTAAATGTAAACATAGCAAATACGTAGATATGCTTTCTATGTACCATGGGGGAAATTATTGTAATAACATACAGCTTGAGAAAGATTCAAAAAGAGATTCTCCGTTTCCTAATCGAAAAGTATGTATATATTAAAAAAAAAAACAAAAAAAAAACAATTCGAATAACAAAGATGACAAAATTTTTGCTGCAAGAGGAAAATTGATGGATATTGGTTTCTTATTATAATAGAAAGACAAATTGGCAGTACATAGTCGGTGTTGTACTGCAGTCGTGTGAGTGCAACCCCTGTAGTTACGACTAACTTCCCGGGGGGGGGGGCATTTAAAAAGAAGGTCTTAAGGTCTTGGTAGCCTTCATAGATTATTCTTCGAACATGTACTGCAGCTTATACTGGAATAAATGATGTGTTTTATCCACTTTCCAATTTTTTATTACCATTTAAAAACGGCTCAACTAATTGTACTGAAAACTTTTTCAGTTCTTAAATACGCGATTACGCGTCGAATATTACCATAAACGTGTCAATGTCATAACTGGTTCGTGACATAATCGCGGAGAAAAAATCCGAACGAACATACGCACATACGTACACACACACACACACACACACACACACAGGCATCACATTGAAAAGGTTTGATTCGGATATTGCGGCCTTGCAAACTGCGGAATATGTAAAACTGGAGATTTACAAAATAGGCCAAATTACATTAACTTCCTCTGGGAAGTTAATAACAAAGCTATTCTATGAAAGCTATACTTAGAAGAAATGATGAAATCGAGAGCGGTTTAAAAGTGTCTTGGAAATTTCTGAGAGATAAGAAAATGATGTTTTCCCTGCAATTATTTTGTAAACACTATGTTTCTTAAAGCTACTCCACATATCACGAACATATCCCTATATAAAAGTGTCATATACACTCAAAAATTAGGAAATGCATCTAAACCTCGGGTCTTAAGTGTAAGAATTCCCTAAGTATCATTTAATACTTTCGATTGTTATATGAGCAATTGTTGATAATTAAATGGACTTATGTATCCGATAAAAAAATTCAGTGTCTCTTTTCCACTTATTACGCTGATTAAGCACTCCTAATAATCCTTTACAAGTAAAAATTTCCAATTGTGTAGTCTTAAGCACTTGCTTAATGAAATGCTACAGTATGTTCAAAATTGGTTAATGGAAATAATACTTAATTAAAATATTGTGTTGTTTTTATCAATAATTTTTTTGTGAGTTTTTAGAATAAACTACATAGGTTAATGCTAGGAAATGAGAGAATATATTTTATATTCTGGCTTTATATTCAGTTGGTTTCCATTAATACAGCTTTTTTTTGCTTATTTTCCTTTTTGAATTCCTAGAATTCTACTCAAAAATATTTCACATAAATAAAAACAATTTTATTGATTATTTTATGATAAAAATAAATTCAGAATAAGTTACTAAGAATCATAAATATAAAAATGAGCAAAATATTATTAATTTACATCGAAATGAACTTCATAGCAATGGAAAGGTGATTACGATGCTGTTAAGTTTTTGTATTTAAATAAAATATGAGAAACTTTTTCGAATTTGATTACGAATTTAGTGGCCAAAGACACATGTCATTCACTTATCGAAAATGAGACAGACACTAGCTAAATATATTCTTGACGTAGTGGCACGTTGAAATTTTTTTGAAGCAAGTCAATATTTTCTTAGTCCAAAAAATTCTTAAGCACTTAAATACTACTTTTCTTGATTTACTTAGGTATTGGAATCGTTTACTCAAGAAACTGATTATAAGAACAGAACTGGTTAACAGTCAAATAATCGTGTTTACTTTAATCTAGTAATTTTTTTTCACTGTGCAGGCTAAGCTTTTTAATTAATCATTAACGTTCTCACTTTAGTCAGGAAAATCGTCATGTTATATCCTGACGATTCTTTTCTTTGAGGCATGCCGGCTATTTGGAACCGTTGGGAAAAAGCATGGCATGGTGATTTTCATTACAAACGAAAATAATAAAGTGTAAAATTTAGCGCATCTTGTATAATTTAGTACATGTTACATATATTTCTATGCTAGGCGGAAATGGAAATAGGTACAGGATGTTATATATTTTATTAAAGTTGAATAATAAAATACACATAGACGAAAGAGGGTGTTCGTAATGCATCTTTTTCTTTATTATATGTCAAGAAATAAATTATTTCTGTATTTTCTTAAAATTAAAATAAATCTTTTAAAAATTCATGTTCGACTAAATGAATAACAAACAGCACTGCGCTTAACATTATATCTTAAACTTTATCTACTTTTAAACATAGAAACTTGAACGAAGCCAACATTAAAGTTCAAAATATGAAATAGAAAATACCAAGGAACTAGAGTAGCAAATCTGAGAGAGTTAAAGTACAAATATAAAGCAACTTTGACTAAGACTTGGGCATGTATTGGTTTTCCAAGCCATGCCAACAACATGACAGCTAAACATGACCAAGGTTGATCACGTTTAGCTTATAAATCGGGCCGTAGTTTTCCAGCATTCGCCCAGGTCTTATCCAACTCTAAATTTATCCTTGATTTATCAGGATAATTTGTATATTATTAAAAATATTGATTAATAATGGAATAATTTTAATTAATAAGTTGTTTTAATTTCAGATCATGGCATAAATGAAGTTATAAGTTGAATTAGTAAGTTATCTTACAATAATTGCATTTTCTTATAATATTGATGTTGTGATGGCCCAATAAACTAATTTAATTTACATTTGATGTAAGCTATAACATGCAATTTTAATTGGCATATGTAAAAGCTTATTAGTATGCTAACTAGATTGAATCGATAGAATTTCAAGAGACAAGATTCAAAACTATGGCGAATACGTATCAGTTAAAGTAAAACATTTGCATAATTGTTGTGCATATATATATATGCATAATACATGCATGAGCTGTTGCGACTGCGAAAATAAACATATGTTTACAAGCATTTTGACGAGAGTAAAATAGATCGTTATCTATTATATACCCATCTGCATTTGCATTTTTTACTTTTATTTATATTTTAAATGTTAGAAAATCATAGGCATCCAACTTAATATGTAAATAAATAGCTGCAGGTTTACTTGCATTTAAAATAACAACTATCGCAATGTGTACGTATTCGCATCTATTTTGTTTTTAAAATAAGTTATATCGGTGTGTGGCTCAAAGAATGTAGCCTACAACATTTCAAAAGAATCCATTTTCTTATTATACTCTATTTTGGAACGCTGGTCTAAGACAGTATCTACGACAGAATGTCTTCATTCAAGCAGGGTAGTAGTATTGCGTGCTTTCTATGCGACAAATAGCTAATTACCATCAATTACTGCACCAAATTACTAGGGTAGTAATTACTTCAATGATAAATAACGCTGCACGGGAAATCTTCTAGAAACAGGGAAGTAATCTTGCAAAGCACGGAGTTAACGCAGCCGGATTTTTAATTTTTTAATTATTTATTTTTATATTATTCTCAGTTGATTGTCTGATGAGTTTTTTAATGCTAGATTTTTATCTTAATTGATAAGCTCTAGCTATTGTATTTTTGACTGTATATGCGTTCTTGTCTTGATACTTTTTAACACATTGCAATAATAATAATAAAAACTGGAACTGGAACGTTTGGTAACTGAAACGAAATAAATAAAAAAGCAAAACAATTATAGAAAAAGGAAGTTGGAATATGATATTAATGAAAATTAATCGAATTTAATCAAATATACATTCAATAAAAATTATTTTATTATAAACTTATATAAAAAGAATACTTCTGAATGGTATGGAAAGTTCTGCTTTTTGTTACATAGAAATGCTTTTGTTGATTTCAAGCTAAAAACGTTAATTTAATCATTCTCTTTTATTTAACAATTTAATCCAGCCTTGTGATATAAAAAACATCCCCATCTCAGATAGCTAATATAGCAAGCTATAAAAGAACAAACTAACTGAGCGATCAACGCTAAAAGTTGTTCAAAGTTAGCATTGTCTATATTGTGAGTAGTATACAGCGGATAAGTAAGGTAAAGTTAGATTCTCTAAAAGAATCAATCACGAAATAAATCGTTTATGGAGTCCATTGAAATGAATCATTATCATGAGCGAAGCCGTGGGCAAATACTTGTAATAAACACAGACCCTCGTTTACAGCCCTCGTCCTAGACCGGGAAAACGTGCATTATATATTTATATTTAATGAAAATTTTCGATGAAGGGAGTAGGTATTCACAATTTGGCGTTTGTACTAAACGTGAATAAGAACAATATGAAAGTTGTTTTAAAAATTGGGCCAGATAATTTTTTATTTTTGCAAGTTTTTATTGATCTACATATATTTGTATTATAGCTGTGTATTGTTTTATGGATATTTCAAAGTTCGTATGTACCAAGTTGTATTAGTACATCATACATAATTCATGGCGGGTGAGTTAATTTAAAAACAACAACGGGAAATTACAGGAAAATAACAATTCTCTAATATAAGTTGTTGTATAATTAACTAGAAACGAACCTTTAGTGTTTTTATTTAAAACATTTCATTCTTTGTATATATTTCTTCCAAAAATATCTTTTTTAAATATTTATACGACTCTACTACTTTTTTTTTTGTATCTTTTGTATCAAAAACATGGTAATAAGTGAATTCTTAGAAGTACGGACGTCATTTACAAGAACAAAAATTATATCACTTTTCTAAAATTCCTGGTTTTCCATAAAAAAAATTGTAGTTGGCCTTCATTTTAACTTGAAATTGAACTTCCCAACAAGGTCATTCTCATGAACTTAAATATATAAAAAGAATTATTTTGCCTACATTATCTTTGAATTGACTATGTTACAAATATTTATAATATCCATTAATCTCTCATATGCGCTTATCAAATTCTAACATGCCGAAAATAGGTTATTGAAAAATACTACGAGATTAGAAATTCTTTGTTAAATTATTAATTATTTTATTTTGTTCAATTATTCATATTAAGTCGAAAAATTCTAGTTGGAAAACTAATTTACTGGTATATATTCCTGTAACTTATGATATGAAATTTTATTTTGACTCTAGTTTACGAAATACCAAAACTATACTCGATCAGTTTCGATGTAAATGACTATTTATTGATGCAATTATTAAGGACCTAATTGACAGTTAGAAGCGAACTTATTTCATATAGTTGTTTCTTGCATATTAATTAAAATGTTATCGATGTATATAATTTGTTTATAGCATATAATAATTAATACATCAAAAAGTTATTGAAATTTAGTTAATAAACTATGGTAAACTTTTGAAAATTAATTAAAACTAGAATATACTTATGTGACTAGTCTAGTAATTTAAACATTAGAAATGTAAAATTTCGTTCAAAATAGTCTGTAAAAGAAGTTTTTTTTAAAATTTTATCTATTGAAAAATTCAAATTTTCGAACTGGTTTGTTTACTGTTCAACAATGATAATTTTATGTATCAATGTAATGGTATGAAAATTGTTTATTTGTGTTAACAATTATTTACCACTTTTACTCATGATTTTCTTTATTTAGCTTTACTACAGAATGTCCGAAAAAGGCCTGCACAGCAGCAGCAAAACCATGCTGGTGGTTTTTCTTCTAAACTCAATGAACTAGAGTTTAGAACTCTGTAGATTTTGTCATGAGCAAGAGGAAACTGGACTAAATATTCTGCTTAAATGCCCCTCTCTCAAACGACTACATCACTTAGGATAGACTGATCAATCAATAAAATGCCATCCAGAAATATCCTAGAGCTTATTAAATCAATAGAAGCACCTTTAAAACAAAGAACGTAAAACATATCAAACTGGTCACAGCAAGACCAATTGACCTGTGATCAGTTTGCTCTGCGGCCTCTACTCCAAACTCAAATCTTTTAGCTAATTGTATATTTTTTTCTGTCCTCAGATCAGTGATTTTGAGCTAGATGCTGTATAAATTATGCTTGGACTTCACATAAACATACATATTTAGCTCTTAATGACTTGTGTATGCTCCGAAATGATATATTAGAAGCTTATCAACGCGTTGTTAATACTTCTTCAAGAGTGTCATTCACCACAGAAAAATATACTTTAAGAACGCCCAATGATTTATTTAATTGATTTATAGATTGTTATTTATTCTCCTTGAAAATTGGGTTATATAAAAGATTATTTTACCAACAGTTGGCATACATTCAAAAAGTTAATTTGAACGATGTGATAAATGTATGTGAGAAGAAAGAGATCTGTGATATATCAATTATTATAACTTGACCTTACTGCGGGAGTAAGTAAATTGTATCGTATATTATAAACAATTGCGTAATCAGTTGACAAAATATCACGTGATAGTGAGCCACTAATATGTATAAAGCCGGACATTTAACTCAAACGGTCGTGATTTTACATCTTACTATAGTTTGATATTACTACGTCAGTTAAGACATTCTAAAAATAATCCGCCGGTTATGCGAACTGTTCTTACCAATTCCATCACCTTGACTAAATGTTATTTTTTATGAAATACGAGATGATATGGTGAACTTCATTTCACCTACAATTTATCTGATTATAACGTTCAAGAAACATTTGTTCCAAATCTAAATAACATGCTAATACATTATTTATTAACAATCCCCTTGGCAATAACGAATCAGGCTTACAATTTCTTATCGATTATTTGTGATCTAAGATACAAATGTAGAATAATTACCCTCACTAGAGTATGAGCGAATGATATTAGTAGTAAACCCACCAGAAAAATGGGCTAGAACTAACTATTACTATTATTGTTTTTTTTTTACTTTTTAGTGCAAATTAATTTGTTTTGGAAAATTTTTTCTTTTGAAGTCGGTTTTCTTATGGTTAGAAGTATTTTTTTTATTTGGTTATTTTTTATGAATTTGAAGTACAGTAACAACCAGTAACTAATTTGTCACTAAAAAAAGAATCTTCGAAATCGGTTGGCGTGATATTGAGTTACTCGTCCTCTTATCGAGCATACTTAATGCAAAATTAAGACTTTTATGGTTTTCCCATGGATGCCGTTGTCAGAACTGGATGAAAATGAAATGGGACCAGACAGGAAGCACCAGCTTTCAAATAGATAAAGAATCGTCAAAATCGGTTCACCTTAGTCGAAAGTTCTGAGGTAACACACATAAAAAAATAATACAAAGGAATACAGCCGAATTAAAAACCTCCTCCTTTTTTGTTTGAAGTCGGTTAAAAAGTAAACAGAGCTCCAAAAACTGTTGTGGACGCTTCTCATTTCACGATCCATTTCCAATCTTAAATTATGGTCAAATTTTCTGAGGTTATTAACGAAGTGAACTTTAGGAGTTTCCGACTATACTAATTTTGTTATTCTACTATTACTGTTTTTTTTTTTTGTTATTCTATCACAATAGCACTTTTTATAAAAATTATATTTGGACTAAACATTATTTGGTATAATGAATGATACATAAACCAAATACCACAAAATGAGTTTGTTATCCGACATAATTTAATAAAATAAAATGTCGGCTTTAAAAATACAATTACATTTAATTTTTTACTAAAATTATAATAATAATAATAATAAATTTATAAATTAAATAATTGGATAGATGATATTGTAAAAATCTACCTGCCTTAGGTACTTTGGATAATTGCTAGATTTTATGCAATTTTATAATTATTATTATTTTGGTAAATATCAACATAATTTTTGTGGTCAAATAAACATTGTATATTAATTAATTTATTTATTTGTTTACAGTATTGTACAATATGTTGCATAATATTTTCAAACTTGACGATTTTTATTTTATTTGAAAATGGCTCAAATCATGATTAATAATTAAAAACATTAAATATACTGGGTGTTCCAAACCACCCGTCCAGGCTGATTATTCTGAATAGTTTTTAAAAAAAATTGAAACGAAAAAACACGTATCAAATATTTTTTGAAACTCTATCTAACCATACCAAAAACACCCTCCACCCTCAACCCCTGTTAGGGGTAGGGGGTGTAACTTGAAAAAATCAAATGGAAACCCCTATTTTTTTCTGCAGATTTGGATTCTTCAGAAGAAAAGACAAACATTTTGTCTAAGAAATTTTTCCCGATTTTCGGTAGATCGCGCTACAATCGACAAAAATCGTTCTTTTAGATTTGGCATAAGAATTGCGCCGTTCAATGACAAAAATCAAAACGAAAAAGTAAAAATAAAAATAAAAACACAAACACACAGAACCAAAACAAAAAAAAAACAAAAGCAACACAAAAGTTAGAAATTCAACGAAAATAAAAGAGAAGCGAAAATGTCGAATTGCGGTAATTGAGGTAAACCACTAGACAATTGGGAGGATGCTAAATAAAGCTCTTAGAAAGAATTAGATATGAATCATTTTAGATTTAATTTTTTTTCAGACTTTACAAAATAAAAAAAAACATTTTTACAAAAATAATTTTTCTAAATCATAATAAAATATGAAAAACAAAAACAGAATAGTCTTTTCTTCAAAAAAACAAAAACAAAATTGAAAATAACTATTCTCGACTCAAAAAACTTTTCTCGCTTTCACTTGAACTGCAATTCTAATGCAAAATCTAAAAGAACGATTTTTGTCGATTGTAGCGTGATCTACCGAAAATCGGGAAAAATTTCTTAGACAAAATGTTTGTCTTTTCTTCTGAAGAATCCAAATCTGCAGAAAAAAATAGGGGTTTCCATTTGATTTTTTCAAGTTACACCCCCTACCCCTAACAGGGGTTGAGGGTGGAGGGTGTTTTTGGTATGGTTAGATAGAGTTTCAAAAAATATTCGATACGTGTTTTTTCGTTTCAATTTTTTTTGAAAACTATTCAGAATAATCAGCCTGGACGGGTGGTTTGGAACACCCCGTATATGACAATGATGGCAGACATCTGTTTTGATGGGGGAGGGCTATTTATGAGCTTTTCACAAAATTTTAAAAAACCCCCGATAAATGCGATTTATTCTTTGTAAACCAATTTTTGGAAACTTAGCTATAAAATATTCTCAATCAAGTCGGCTCGACTGTTTAGGGACTACGATGTCACTGAGAAATACACAGACGCACAGATAAACACATGTAAGTTTTGAGTTCTACGGAATTTAGTCCAGTATATTGATCGGCAAGAATTAACTTTATTTTATTATTTTTAGCGATCGGATGTATAAGATTTATAAAATCTTTTGCGCATTGGCTTTTTGTAGTAGAAATCCAAGCATACCTGCTAAAATGATCCACTAGTATGTGCATAAATTTCTTTATAGACTTATTTCCGGCAAAACCACCCACTGTATCTATGGACAATATTTCATAGGGTTCTGTTGCAGGTCCAATTCTTGACAATTTTCCAATCAATCTTCCTCGGCGAGTTTTACTTTGCCTACATGTCACACAGCCTTTACAAAAGTCAATGATAAGTTTATCTAAATTTTTGAAATAGTAGTGTTGTCGTATTTTGTTTCTCATTTGTGCAACACCAATGTGACCATAGTGATTGTGCAACTTGTTAATTATTTCCAGGCCTAACTTTTCCGATACAAAAATCCGCTTTCTTCCTTTTAACATCTTAAATATAATATCGTGTCTACGCTCAGTTCCCTTTGCAGTTGTAAGTTCTCTTTGATTTTCATATTGATCCCTCTTTATTTCAGACAATTCTATTAAATTGACCACTTGAATGACATCTTCATTTTCGAAATATTCTAAAACTGGTTGCCGTGATAGTAAATCAGCGATAATATTTTCTTTTCCTTTTTTATATATTATCTGGAAATTAAATTGTGACAAGTAGTGGACCAGATCGCCAAGAATCTCATCAGTTCGTGACTTTGTTCTTAAATTTTCCAATGGTTTATGGTCACTACAAACGAAAAACTTTCGTCCAATAAGATAGTATTTCCAGTATTTAATGGCTTCTTTTATCGCCTTGCATTCTAAATGAATCGTTTCCATTTTCTTTTCTCTTTCTGACAGTTTTCTAGAAAAATAAGCTACAGGGTGTAATAGACCATCTGACTGTGGTTGCCTCAAAGTCGCTCCAAGTCCTTTTTGACTAGCGTCTGTGTCAATGTAAACATCTTTTTCGACATCATAAATTGATAAAATTGGACGGGAACACAGATATTCTTTGATCATGGAGAAGCTGCGTTCACATTCTTCCGTCCAAATAAATTCAGTATTTTTTTTCAGCAATCTGTGAAGGGGCTCAAATTTTTGAGCACTATGATCGATATATTTTATAAAGTAATTTATTGTTCCTAGAACACTTCGAACCCCAGATTTATCTGTAGGTCTTTTCAAATTTTTTATTGCCTTTAAATTTTCTTGTGCTGGTGATATTTTATTTTCTTCAATGTAATGGCCAAGATACTTAACCGATTGGGCTGCAAATTTACACTTTTCGAGCTTTAATTTAAATCCTTCTTCTCCTATTACTTCAAGAAATCTTGAGATATGTTGCATGTGATCTTTCCAATTGCGTGAGAAAATAAGACAGTCATCCATGTAGTTGACGCAAAACTCATCTAGGTTATTTCGTCTTATAATATTTGAAAGTATGCGTTGAAAGATTGCAGGAGCATTTTTCAATCCAAAAGGTAATACTTTGAACATAAATTTCCCGTACTTTGTAACGAAAGAAGTTTTCTCACGGTCCTTTTCTTTTAACCTAATACACCAAAAAGCGGAGTTTATATCAACAACAGTAAAGTATTTACATTTCGAAACTTTTTCCGTTATATCATTTATTGTTGGAAATGGGTAGCACTCTGGGATAGTTATTTTATTTAAGTTTCTAAAATCGATGCAAAGCCTTGATTTTCTTCCATCTTCTTTTTTATATGCGAGTGTTACCGGTGATGCGAACGGTGAATCAGATTCCTCTATTAGATCGGATGCTAGTAACTTCTGTACTTGATCTTTGATTTCACGTTCATCTGGTATAGAACATTTATAAGGGCGGGCCGTAACATATTCATCTCTCATTAACTTTATTTCGGCCTCTCTAGACTTTACTTTACCGACATCAAATTTATTTTTGGCAAAAATTTTCTTGTGATTTTCAATAATATTTAAAAGTTCTACTTTTTTTTCATATCCATCTATGTGATCTAATTTAGGTTTGAACTGATTTTCATTAGTTTCTTCTTGATGGTAAATTCTAATATTTTCAGTGTTTTTCTCTTCTTTTTCATTATCATTGATTTTACCTTCTTTATTAAAATTTTTAACATCTTTATTATCTTCTTTCTTTACATCTCTATTATCTTCTCTCTTTACATCTCTATTATCTTCTTTATTGACATCTTTATTATCTTCTTTCTTTACATCTATATTATCTTCTTTCTTTACATTTTCTTTATCTTCTTTATTTTCATTTGTAATTATTTTGTTAGAAATTTCACAAGATTTCTTCTGATTTTGATTACTTCTTATTTGGAGCATCTCATCATTTTTAGGTTTTTGGTATATGTTTAAATTCTCGTCTTGAATTAGTTTAAATTTTTTAATAGCATCTAAACCTAGTAACAGGTCATAAGAAAATTCTGAATTTTTAACTACAAAAGTATTCAAATTGTTTGTAATATTTCCAATTTTAAGCTTTATGTTTGCCCGGGCCGAACTAAAATTGAAACCATTAATTGTCTTGAATGCAGTGTTATGCTTTAACAAACTTGTTTTTAATACATCTACAACTCTTTGATTAATTAGACTCACGTTAGATCCTGAGTCATACACTGCTTTTATTTTCATTTTATCATCAATAATTACGTTTACATGAATTAATGGAATCAAATTATCCGGGCTCTCTAGTTTAAAGAATTTCGGTCAATTTCTATTTTCATCATTTCAGCCTCATTTTCTGAATCAGATTTCGTTTCAATTAAATTAGATTCTTTTTTCTGAGCGTACAGTATTTTATTTCGGCATTCGTTAGAGGGATGAAATCGATTTTTCCAACCAAGAGCTTCACACATGTAGCATGGTTTTTTCAAGGGTATATCAATTTGTTTCTTTTTAGTCGATTCTCCTAATTTTGTTTTTTCATGCCGATTATCATATGGTTTATTTTCTTTCGAACGTTTATTATATTGACCATCTAGCTTTCGGAGTTCATTGTATAATTTTTTTATAGTGTTAATGTCTTCGCGATCTAGCTCATCTTGAACTTGAGATGGTAAACCCATTACAATCAAGTTTATTCTGGAACTCATAGTACTATCACTTTCTACTTCTAAACATAAATTTTCTTTTGTTAAAGCGTAATCGATCAATGAGCCGCCTAAGTATTTATAGGTATATGCTTTTCTGACAGCTGTCCAACCTTTGTCAATAAAAATGGAAAAAAATGAATTTCGCCATTCAGACCAATTAGTTAGACCAAATTTTTTCAAATTTCCTTCATACCAGTGTTTGGCCGATCCAGCGACAAAAATCGTAAAGCTTCAATCATCTGGGTACCACTTTTTATTTTATTTCGGTCACATTCACTTTCAAATTTAGAAAACCACTCAGAAGGGTTTTGTGTTTTGTCATATTTATCAAGAACAAACTTCTTTTCTATATTTTGCAATTTTATCTCATCTTTGTCATTTAATTTTAATTCTAATTCCTTGATTCTTTTAATTAAAAAAGTTTCTTCTTGGAGTTTTTCACTCACATCAAAAAAAACTACAGATTCCTGTAACGGATAGTTTTTGTAGCTAAGGTTTCCATCTTCATCAAAATATTCTTTTTTCAAATCCTCATCTAATTTAATGCCAATTTTTCGGAAACCATTAATCGGTTTAATAGCAGCAATTGCACTTTTAAGGGTGGTTTTTGATGATAATACCTTATGTTCATATAAATTTTTATGTTCATCTGGTAAGCTAAACCATAACCGCTTATCTTCGGATAGTCCAGCTAATTCAAAATATTCATCGCTTCTTCTTATTAAGTGGACAAACAATTTTTCCATCTTAAATGATTGTAATTTAATTTGTAAGTTATTAATTTATTGAATAAATAACGAGATTGTATTTAATCCTGAAAGGAATAAATTAAATTACAACGTTATTTAATAGAATGTCCACTAATAAACGTTTATGATTCTAACACAATATAAATTATAAAAATCTTTAGTTCAGGTATGTCAATTGAAACAAAAGTAAACAATTATATCACTATGGAAGTGATAATAATTTACACACATTAAACTTTTAACACTCCTTCTTAAAATCAATATCAAAGTGATGGTCAGGAACATCAGATTAGATGAACAGGATACTCAGAGAACTATCTTTTTTGGGACAAATTTTTGGAAATATTTTAATTGAAATTTAAATATTTGAGTTGACTTTGCTTTTTTGAATTATTGTTTTGAATTACCGAATTATTTTACCATTTCACTTTTCGAAATGAATTGAACCAGGTTTATTTGACCATTCATTTCCATAGTAATTATTTATATCTCATGCCTTTTCCAAATTGAATCGATTTTGGAGGTCATCGCCAATTTTTTAGTTTTTTAGGGTACGAAACACTAATCTCACACTTGTTGAGAGTCGGGTAAAAATTGGTTAAAGTATTTAAACTGGGTAAATTATTTACATCCAAAAAAGGAGAATTAGGATTCAATTCTTAAAGTCAATATAGTCAATGTAAAACTTTGAATGCAACTTCAATACAAAATTTGAACTACCCATGTAGGAACCGCCATAGTTGAACGACGGGGCCTAGCCTGGTCCAGTACTGGGGATCCCAGCTTTGGCGCCCCGATATTGGCCCATGCTTGAGCCAAGATGAAATAATTAGCCTTGGCCGACCCAACGATTGCCCGAGCCTGGGACAAGGCTGGGTTGCCCAGCCTTGGCCGATCCAATGATTATCCAAGCCTGGGCCAACATTGGTTTGCCATAGAACGGCCAACGCAAGGGAGCCCAGTCTTGGGCCAAGACTTGGCATCCTAGCCTTGGCCAATCCAATGATTATCCAAGCCTGGGCCAACATTGGTTTGCCATAGAACGGCCAACGCAAGGGAGCCCAGTCTTGGGCCAAGACTTGGCATCCTAGCCTCGGCCAATCCAATGATTATCCAAGCCTGGGCCAACATTGGTTTGCCATAGAACGGCCAACGCAAGGGAGCCCAGTCTTCGGCCAAGACTAGGCATCCTAGCCTTGGCCAATCCAATGATTATCCAAGCCTGGGCCAACATTGGTTTGCCATAGAACGGCCAACGCAAGGGAGCCCAGTCTTGGGCCAAGACTAGGCATCCTAGCCTTGGCCAATCCAATGATTATCCAAGCCTGGGCCAACATTGGTTTGCCATAGAACGGCCAATGCAAGGGAGCCCAGTCTTGGGCCAAGACGAGGCATCCTAGCCTTGGCCAATCCAATGATTATCCAAGCCTGGGCCAACATTGGTTTGCCATAGAACGGCCAACGCAAGGGAGCCCAGTCTTGGGCCAAGACGAGGCATCCTAGCCTTGGCCAATCCAATGATTATCCAAGCCTGGGCCAACATTGATTTGCCATAGAACGGCCACCGCAAGGGACCCCAGTCTTGGGCCAAGACTAGGCATCCTAGCCTTGGCCAATCCAATGATTATCCAAGCCTGGGCCAACATTGGTTTGCCATAGAACGGCCAATGCAAGGGAGTCCAGTCTTGGGCCAAGACGAGGCATCCTAGCCTTGGCCAATCCAATGATTATCCAAGCCTGGGCCAACATTGGTTTGCCATAGAACGGCCAATGCAAGGGAGCCCAGTCTTGGGCCAAGACGAGGCATCCTAGCCTTGGCCAATCCAATGATTATCCAAGCCTGGGCCAACATTGGTTTGCCATAGAACGGCCAATGCAAGGGAGCCCAGTCTTGGGCCAAGACGAGGCATCCTAGCCTTGGCCAATCCAATGATTATCCAAGCCTGGGCCAACATTGGTTTGCCATAGAACGGCCAATGCAAGGGAGCCCAGTCTTGGGCCAAGACGAGGCATCCTAGCCTTGGCCAATCCAATGATTATCCAAGCCTGGGCCAACATTGGTTTGCCATAGAACGGCCAACGCAAGGGAGCCCAGTCTTGGGCCAAGACTAGGCATCCTAGCCTTGGCCAATCCAATGACTATCCAAGCCTGGGCCAACATTGGTTTGCCATAGAACGGCCAACACATTTGTCACTAACGTCCGAAAGTATCCGAATTTCCCCGATGTTAGCATGTACACGATGTTGAGACGCAACGTATACAATACGACTTGTTTACGTCGACATAATTGTTACAGTATCAAGTACAGTATCAGTCTTAATGTGTGACTTTATTAAATAAAGTAATATTTTGATTTAAAATAAAAAACCATGTCTGATTCATATCGGAGAGTTAAAAGATGGCGAGTGTTGCGTAAGAAAAATAATGTTAGTGACACAAATAATTTAGGTGAAAATAAAACCAGTTTAAGTAATTTAACTCACAGTGACAACCATGTCGGTGACAATCCTAGTGATTCTGCTTCAGAACCAGGTGATTTAGTGGTTTATGAAAAGGATAATATTATTAAAACTAACAATTTTGACAACAGCTGTGAAAGTAATACCCGTGATGACAGTGAATCTACTTATAATATAAACAATGATGATCGACTTCCGGATGAATGTACTACAAATATTGAAGAGATTGAACAAAAAAAGACATTACGTGAAAAACTTCATAATTGGACTCTGGATAACATTAACATACTAACATTAAATGTAGTGACAGAATTATTGACTATTCTACGAGATGAAGGTCATGAGGATCTTCCAAAAACTTCTCAGCAACTTTTGAAGACAGTACACTGCCGCCCGATGCAATCATTAACGAGCAAGAAAGAAACAACCGGTTCTTATATATATCTTGGAATTAAAAACTCTCTAGATAAAATAATATCTCCAGATATTTATACAGAAAAAAATATATCTATACAAGTGCATATCGATGGAATATCGATATATAATAATTCTTCAATCCAAGTATGGCCTATCATCATGAAAGTGTATCATCCTAATTATGAAAGTACACCTGTAACAGTTGCATTATACTGTGGTGATTCCAAGCCTTTTTCATCCAATGACTTCTTAGAAGACTTTGTAAATGAAGCTAAAAATTATATGTCGAATGGACTTATCTTAAATGACATTAAATATTCATTTAAAATTTTTTGTCTGGTTGCTGATGCTCCTGCAAGAGCTTTTATTAAAAATATTAAAAATTCAGGTGGTTTTTTTGCGTGTGAAAGATGTTGTGTTGAAGGTATCACTAAAAATCGAAAGCGAGTATACCCAAGTGTGGATTGTGATTTACGCTCAAAAAAATCATTTAAAAACAAAGAACAACCAGAACACCATCTTGAGAATGTGAAATGTAAACTATTAAAATTAAAACAGTTTGACCCAGTGCGTGATATTGCTCTTGATTCCATGCATTTATTGTATCTCGGAGTGATTAAAAATATTCTCGAAAAATTGTTGACAGTGCCAAAACATAGTGCTCGGCTTAAAAAATCTAAAGTTGATATTTTGAGAACGACAATGCAATCATTATCACCGGATATTCCTGTTGAATTCGAACGTAAACTGTTTGATATTGATCAGATAACAAGATGGAAGGCAACTCAATTTCGTTTTTTTTTGCTTTACGTAGGACCTATTGCTTTTCATAATGTATTATCTGACAATAAATATCGCCATTTCTTACTGTTGTATGTAGCATGCAGAATATTGAATGATGAGCTAAATGCTGTCAAATATGTCGATTACGCTGAAGACAAATTAAAAACATTTTTTAAATTGCTTCCATCCGAATACGGTGAAGATTCACAGGTTCTCAGCATGCACAACTTGTTACATTTATCAGATGATGTTCGTCATTTTAGGGTTCCTCTCAGTGAAATATCGGCATTTTGGGGAGAAAATTATATTGGTTTATTTAAACATCTGGTGAAATCACCAAAAAAACCCCTCACTCAAATTGCAAACCGATTACAGGAGTTAGAAACTGTTGACAAACTAAAAATTAAAAAAAAAAGTGACTTATGTGAATGCACGTATCGATATGCTGATTTATTTGAATACAATAAAAAACAGTACTTCAAAATTGAAAAATTAAAGTTACGCGGTAACACTATTTCTTATAATAAGCCAGATAATATAATTCAATTGAGCAATAATAAAATATTTAAAATTAATAGAATACTGAATATAAATAATAATTGCGCAATACACGAAGATATACATAATGTATTTATATGCGGCATGATGGAAAAAAAGAGGAAAGAAGTTTTTGATTTCCCAACTTCTTCATATGATGTCGGTGTGATGGAAATAATTTCTTGGGAAGAACGAACAATTTTATTGAAATGTTCTAATATCAAACGTAAATGCGTGCTCTTGAATCTAAATGATACTCAATATGTAATGACTTTATTACATGCGTAAATCCATTTAGAAAAATCAATAGTTCAGTAAATATATTTTATTTTTGACTTTTATATCAAATATTATATGTATTGTCTTTCCGATATTTCATCAACTAATGTGAAAGATGAGTTTTTCGTGTAACTAATTTTTTTTAAAGTGTATTAAGTGTAAAGTATAACTAAAATTGATAATTAAAACGTTCTCATTTATAAATTACATCGCGATATTCCGATCTATAACTTCCTACATGTCTGAGTTCTCTCAATTATGAACTTTAAAAAAAAAAAAAAAATTCGTAAAATTCTAGATTTAAAAAAAAAAAGCATTAGATGATTCTTTTTATACCATGCATATATGAAATATACATAGTATATTAAGTTTAGTCCCAAGTTTGTAACGCTTAAAAATAATGATGCTAGGAAAAAAATTTTGTCATAGCTGTTCATAAAATCACCCAATTAGTCCATTTCCGGTTGTCCGTCCGTCCGTCTGTGGACACGATAACTCAAAAACGAAAAAAGATACCGAGCTGAAATTTTTACAGCGTACTCAGGACGTAAAAAGTGAGGTTAAGTTCGTAAATGAGCATCATAGGTCAATTGAGTCTTGGGTCCGTAGGACCCATCTTGTAAACCGTTAGAGATAGAACAAAAGTTTAAATGTAAAAAATGTTCCTTATAAAAAAATAAAAAACTTTTGTTTGAAACATTTTTTTGTAAACATCACTGCTTATCCACGGGGCGTTAATTAGGTGCAAATTTTATAGTATGTATTAATATAGGAATATCAGTGTCTATTTAAAAGTGAATATCTTTTGTTATTTACGTGACGTCAAAAAAACAAACGATTGCGCATCAACACTGTCTGTACATTTTTGTATGTGTTATGTGATAAAGAAATCAACACTGACTATGCATGGTATTTCAACAATTAACTCAGTCAAATGTTTCTTTTCACTTGTTAATTATTAATTTAAAAAAAAAAAAAAAAACAGTTCAATTTGTTAAATCATAATAATTTAAAAAACATTGATTCTGAACTCTTCAACTATTTAATAAATACCCCTTTACTTTTATCCATAATCCCAATAATATTTATTACACAAATTTTTTTTAATTTGAAATAAATCTTTTTATGATTTTTAATAAAAAAATATTTATTTTAAATAATTTTTTATTAAAAATAAATAAGTTGATTTTTATTTAAAAATTAAATCAAATTCTTTTTAAAATTAAATGACTATTAAAAAAAAATAAATGCTTTCTCTGTTACTATTATTATTATTATATGGTCTATTACTCTTTTGTTACAAGTCAAGGCCGAACACAAACATGTATAAACATGAATGTGTATACTAATGTTTATGGTTATAGTGTCACATTTCAATCGCCGACGACTCAAGTTCGTCCGACTTTTTCTGTGAATTTAGTTATTGTTAGTCAAGTATTAGTCGAACGTCAGTCGCATCCGAATAGTTCATTTCATTGTGTCTTTAGTGTTCTTCGATCTATCGTAGTTATTGTGGATTATCGTAAGGAGTTATAAATTAATTAATAAAAATGTCAGACGTTGCCAAACAGTTTGCTGTGGTAGAGTTTGATGAAGTGGTAAATGGCAAAAAGGTGGTAGAGTTAATACCAATTTCGTGGTTAAATGATGATGAAATGTTTTGTTTTTGGCCGCCAAAAGACATTGAGCATACACTTCAAAAATTGGTCAAACTAAAATATGCACCAGGTTCCGACTGGGATTCATATCCTATTAAAGTCATCTCTAAAGCAAGTAAGTATATGAAAACATTAATTAAATTAATAAATTTGTCAGCAATCGTGATATTGGATTCGTTCTTCCACAATCTTCTTCTTCAATTTTCTTTTAATTCAACTATTTTTTCTATCTTTTATAATTTATTCTGATTTTAGAGGATCATGAACAAGGACTCCGGAGACTTGAAAAATCATTTAGAAAACGCGTAGTTGAGAGTTCTGAAAGTGAGGTGCCAACGGGAGATGAAAACCAACTTACAACAATGAATTCATCAAGTGTAGCTGACATATTAGATAAGTCACAACAGCCGCTAACAGATGATGATTTCTTGATAATTGATGATCAGGTGATTAATAGCAACAATACCAAGAAAATCAATGACAAACAAAAGGTGATACCGGAATTGTCGCGAGTTCAAATAACTGGTATTTATTTTATTATTTTATTAAAAAAAAATTATTAAAATCAAAAATTAATCTTGTAGTTATTAGAAGTTAATTTGAGGTTTTATCTTAAAATTTTATTCTTAATTCTATAAACTAAAAATATAATCCGGGTAAAATTTTATACTGTTTCTAGACGTAGTGGATTATCAATCACTAGGATTGTACTTAGAAAGCGTAATGAAACGTGAATTTTCAAGTATGAGGCAAAGTATAAATGCGAACATCACTGATAAAATCCAACAAGTGTTGAAAGTAGTCCAATACTCTGCCGATCCACCAGGAAAAGAACAGGCATGGAAAAATATCGGCGAAGAATTGCCTTTTCAAGACGATGACCAATTTATGAAGTTTGATGAATCGATCAAAAATAATGAACTAAAAACGACTGCTCTGGTATGTACAAATTATTTATATTGTATTTATTGGGATTCTTAGCATGAGCAATGCTTAAATATTAGACGTCTGGTGGTAAAAATAAGAATTATTCTTTTCAATACTCACATGAATAATTTACAAATTACTTTATATGGCTAAAGTATTAATTAAATTATTATTTAACATGCTAATTGAAAATATTAAATTGAATTAATATGGAAATGAATATATATAGAATATTGAAACTTCATATCATTTTCTTTAGGTTTTAAAACAAAAATTTATGTAAAACATAAAAATATAAATGTACTATTTAATTGTTGCCATAGTTAGAACACATCATGAATATAATTGATTAACCTTTTGACTACTGGTGTCCCGTATATGGGACAAAAAAATTTATGGTGCCCAGAGTACCAAATTTTTGTCTAATGAAAAAAAAAATTTTTTTTTGTTAAAATTTAATTTTATTCGTTTAAATAAGGGATATATAACGTAAAATTTAAAAAAAAATGATTTACTTATCATGTTTCAAAATGTCCCATATTTGGGACATTGGTTGTCTATGGTTGTTAAATGATTGTATATATTTTTTTAAATATGTTCTAAAATAAATTTTTTATTCTTATAAAATTCAAAATAATTACAGGGAAAATACAAAAATATTTGTAAAAAAAGTATACGAAACAAAACAAAAATAATATACGAAAATGAAAATTATTTATTTAAGTGAAAACTTTTGAAACAGTGAAAACTTCCGAAAAATATTCAGCGGGCAAGTATTTATTAAAATACGAAATTGGAGACCCAACTTCTTCGCATTCGAAACTATTGTCCCATGCGTCCAGTTTTTTTATTTGAAATTCAGCTTTTTTCCACTATATTTTTATTTTAGCTGCTTTTGTAGAAATTTGCTTGTTCGAAGTATCTATATTTTCTTTAGAACTTTCATCGTCACTTTCTTCAAAAATTAAATCTTCAGGCAATTCGGTCTGATTATTATGAATCACATCCGCCCCTACTCTTACAAAATTTTCGCTTCTACCAATTAATGCAGGGTCGTTAAAAATTAAAGAGTCATCTGCTATTTCAATGAGATCTTCTTCATCATCCTCCGATAAATCTATGTCAGATACATTGCCTGATTCCAACATTTGGAGAATATCGTTGGAGCTTAAAGGTTTTCTGGCCATTTTTCTGCCAAAAATAATCAACAAATTATTAGATGAAACATAAATTTTTAGATTTAAATTCAAAAATATTGATATACATAAAATACGTACATGTTTTTTATTTACAACCGATGATTCACTTTGTCCAGTATATGGGACATTAATTTTAAAACCTTTCTAATCACAATATTATAAAAAAATTCTAATTTTTTTTTTAATAGTTTTTATTTTAATAATTTGAAAAATCAATTTTATGAAAATTTTCACGAAACTCGTCAGATTTCCTTCGAAAAAACGCTTTAATCACTTATATGAATAACACACTTTGAATGACACAACAAACACTTGTTTAAACATGCAATTATTTTATTGTTGTAATACCATAAATGAGATGATAATGACATATTTTACTTAAAAGGTTTATTTCTGTAGTAGAGCTTACAGAAATCAAAACAAGATGGTATAACCGAAAAAAAGTCATTTTAAAAATTCATGTCCCGCATTTGGGACAAAAGTTATCATGTAGTGTAAAAAAATTTGAAAAGCCCAGTAGTCATAAGGTTATCGTCGTTTTTTGGGATATTAAAAATTTTCTTAATCATGATCATTCAACAAGTATTTTTGTACCAATCGTTTATTAAAATTAAAACTTCTGTTTTGTATTACATCAATGTTTAATATCCATGTCATAACCAACTTTGAGTACTCTCATTTTTCATTCATTATCGCATAGCTATATTCTAACGATATCTATTAATTATTTAAATATAATTTAGAAATTATTTACACTTTTTTTACAGATTGATATTTTTAAAATGGTTACGGCCGGATCCATCGATTGCGACAACGATGTTCAATCAATAATGAAAAAATTAATAAAAAAAGATGTCCAATTATTGTACAGTGGTTGTGGAAAAAAAATTAAAGGCATTGGAAAAAAAAGTTTTAAAGAAACTCAGACATTTAAGGAAATGGAGAGTAAGTTAATGCTCGATTAAATTTTGAATAGTATATAGTAATAATCATAATTTAATGACTGGTTATTTTCAGAATTTTTGAAGGCTAAGTACTACGATAGTAAGGATAAATTATCAATACTATCCCTAGTAAGTCGCTTTTTGTCGGGAGCAAAAGATAGAGATGGCGGACGAGCTAACCGTGAAGCTAAGCTAATGTAGAAGACTGTTCTGTCAGAGTTGTTTCCTTGGCTGACACCGACTTTTTAGTGCATTTTAATATATTTTAGAAAAGTTTTCATTTTGAAGTTAGTTTTCTTTTTGTTAAAAGTATTTTTATTTTGTGATTTTTAGCAGGGTTCGAGGATATATATCAATGGATATATATACGATATATATCACGTGAATTTTTATGATGATACAAAAATGATTTACAAAAATTTAATATTATTTTATTTTATTATGAAACGACATTTTTTTTTTATTTATAATTAACATTTTTTTACGAATGATTGATGACTGATTTGATAATTAAAAGACTGATTATACTCTAGAGTTATATTATTTTTAATGTTTATTGTTTTGTTGCCTAAGTGTAGGTATGACCATTGACTGGTAACAATTTATAAAATTGTTTTTTGTTTTAAAATTAATTTTTATTTATAAAAATTTTATTATTTTTAATTGATTTTGCCTGATCTAGAAGGAATATTTTATGTTTTGGTTTCAAATACAGTCGAATTGATAACCTCCTCCGTTTTTGTTTGAAGTCGGTTAATTGATTTTAAATTATAGTAATTTAGGTACTTTTATAATTTGTTGATTGTATGAATTTATGTTATGTTAATTGTATGAATTTATGTTATGTTAATTGTATGCTTTTATGTTAATTGTATGAATTTAATGAAAAAAATTAAAGCTTTGAAAACAAGAAAAAAATAAATCTACTTTAATTTTGAATTTATTTTTTGTAAATCAAAGTATAACCTCTTACTATCTAGAGTCTCTCAATGATGATCTCCCCATTAGTATAGTTATTTTATTTCTAAACACTGTTAATAATCGAGAATTTAGATAATATATAGCAATTTTTGAAGTTTTCATAAAGGAAAAATTCTAAAATTTCATTTGAAGTTAAAACTAACCAACTCATCGGTTTCAAATTAATATATTGATCTATAAATATATTACTATTTGAATTCAATAATTAAATTGTACAAATAATTACATTGCTTTATGTGTTTCGTGTAAAATGAGTTGATAAAAACTGTAAAGATTCGTTATTCTTATCGATTTTAGCGAGTTCATGATGGAGTCTTCCACGTCATTCATATTCTGTGATAGAAATTATAACATCATTCAATTTATTATTGATATTAATAAGTACATAAGTTAAATTTGAGTTAATCCTATAAAGTAAACTTGGGTCAGTTTTGGTAATTTTCTTGGGCCAATTTTAAAAATTAAGCGTGAGCAGTCTTGTAAATAATGCATGGCCCAGATTTGAAACTTAACTATGGCCCAACCCTGCCAACCAGGCATGAGCCAGACTTAAAACTTAACTATGGCCCAGACCTGCCAACCAGGCATGAGCCAGACTTAAAACTTAACTATGGCCCAGACCTGCCAACCAGGCATGGGCCAGACTTAAAACTTAACTATGGCCCAGCCCTGCCAACCAGGCATGGGCCAGACTTAAAACTTAACTATGGCCCAGCCCTGCCAACCAGGCATGGGCCAGACTTAAAACTTATCTATGGCCCAGCCCTGCCAACCAGGCATGGGCCAGACTTAAAACTTAACTATGGCCCAGCCCTGCCAACCAGGCGTGGGCCAGACTTAAAACTTAACTATGGCCCAGCCCTGCCAACCAGGCGTGGGCCAGTCGGGGTAACCATTCTTGGGCCAGCATTATCATTCCAGACTTTACCCAAGTCTGGGCCAAGTCTGGCTTACAAGTCTGGCCCAGAGTTCTGCATAGTTGGACCAAGCCTGGGCCAAGCCTGGGCCCGCCGTACTTTCCTACATGGGTAGGTAAACATATTTGGTCCAGCTTAAACAGCTTATAGTAATTTTTAACAAATATCAAATTTGTTTGAGTTAAGCAATATAACCGGTCTTAAAACGGAAAAAAGAGAATATATAAAAGTTTAAATATAACTAACAGAGGAATTTTATATTTATATAGATTTCCTTATGTCTTATTCAAATGTACTATTCCTACGGAATTTACGTATGAAGTTTCATCTACAAAAAATATATATATTCGTATATTATTAACGCTTTCGTGAGTAAAAATATCTTATTCTATTATTGCTCTTTTTTGTATATATAAAAAAAAAAAAAACGTACCATATTTTTTTAATACTCTCCAAAAGTTTTTGGATTCATGTCAAAAAATATTACGCTATATATTTTGATATAAAATGTGGCAAAATCTTCAATAAATAAAAAAAAAAAAAACTTCTATAAAACTTTTTTAATTTCATTCTATTTTGAAAAAATTTTCAAGTATGGTTTATTCGATTTCGCGTATTACAATAAAATCATATGAATTATATGTGTTTGTTTTCTATTGTGCATGTTGTATATGTATCTATCGTATAAGAAACGAACTAATCATAAGCTCAGTATAATGTTATGAGTGAAACGCCTTCCGTTGAAAATAACATATCAACTTTCTATTCTAGTAGCCGGTATCCATCCGCTTTTCTGGCGAAATATCTATTTTTTCGGCTAAGTGAAACTTATTTCTTTGTATACAACAATCGATAATTATTTTTTATAGCAACATCTAATTTTTACGACTCACAAAATAAAAATAAAATAATAAATCGTAGATGGCTGTTTTTCTTTGCGGTGCAGATAAGACAATTCTTATTAAAAAAAACCGCATAGTTCAAAATGTCGTCCCTCTCAAATTGTTTTAAATTTTATACAGTTAAATGAGTTTTCTTATAAAATTTAACACGCACGTACTATTCCTTTTTCTGAAGAATCGTTCAAAAAATTACGAGACAAATTTCTGTGATTAATGGTATCGAAATTAATTTTTCTTTTTTAGGGATAATTTGAATTTCTTATTTTAAAAAAAAGGAGTCAAAGAAAATATACTCAATAAAGGTGTTTTTGAAATTATTAACAGCTTCCTGATAAATATTGAAAATATATTTCTTCGTTTTTTGAAATAAGACTATTCTGGATCGAATTCGATTTCATGCTTACCCTTTTTTGCCTTTGGTACTTATTATTTCTGAGATTTAACATGCCATTTTTATTTAAATGGGAGAATGACAATGTGCGCTTTCAAAATTTGAATAATGCAGCTTTTTAAGGTAAAACAAGTGAAAGTTGTTTATTTTTTTATAAAGAAAATTTTTTATATTTAAACTTTTGTTCTGTCTCTAACGGTTTAAGAGATTGGTTCTACGGACCCAAGACCCAATTGACCTATGTTGCTCATTTACGAACTTGGCCTCACTTTTTATGTCCTCATTACGCTATAAAAATTTCAGCTTGATATCTCTTTTCGTTTTTTAGTAATCGTGATGACGGCAGAAAGACGACAGACAGGCGAGGGACAGACAGACAGACAATCGGACTAATTAGATGATTCTATGAACACCTATGCCAAAATTTTTTTCGTAGCATCAATAGTTTTAAGAGTTACAAATTTGGAACTAAGCTTAATATACTATGTATATTTTATATATACATGGTATAAAAATTAAACTGAATTATTCATCTGTATACCTCAATTATTACACGCGAAATAAACTTAAGTCAGACGTATTACTTTAAACATATATTAAAAATTCTTAAGAAGTTATTAAAATGATCCATTATTTTTTTCTACCTTGTACGCGTCTATAGTTTACAAACCTGGAGGGTATAAAAGCATACATACGCATAGGTATCTATATCTATCTGTATCTACGACGTACTTAATAATGATATCATTTATTTCCTTCATAGAAATTATGTTCCTTCATAGAACCTTGTTGGTTCCTCACTGGATTCTTAAGTTATTCGTGTACCATTAACAAAGTGTTATATTAATTTATTTAACCATTTTGTTACGTTTATTTTCACAAATTTAAAGGTATAACTTATGGAATATTTCACCTAACATTGTTACACAACTATAAGAAAAGATTTATTTTACAGTTGTTAAAGAATTTTAATGATCAGTAATAATAGCCATTGTTGTAAGTATGTAGTTTATATTGTCACACAGTTAATTTAATGTAAATATTTTTAGATAGGAGGAAAATAGACTTGAATTGACTCTGTTTACAACCTTTATTACGTCAAATTATTATTTAAACATATTCAAGTTAAAGACCGAACTATTATGTAGAAATTGACTTCATTTTAGTTTGTTAAAATTTTTCATCACTTTTCCATGATAAGAGAATACTTATCTGAACTGTCTTTCGTGCCTGTTGCAATAAAGTGGTAATTAGCTCTTTCTCATATTTGTTATGTATTTTCTGTTACCGAAAAATGTTCGTGTGCATTTGTTATGTTTCGTAATCAAATGCAATAACTCTTAACAAGTATGAATAGACTACAAGTTCATGCAACACATCTTACATTTCAACTAGCAGATATGTACGGCGTTGCTGGATACTAACTTTCCATAAGTATTCGAATCAAATTTCATAAATGCCGAACAGAAATAAATCACGTGGGGCTTCAAAAATTGACAGCGATCAAAAATTTGCGAGCGCTAGGTTTTTCGTCACTTTGTAAAAAGTTCTTACA